>NW_020956116.1:51293-112333 GCF_003031625.1 Empidonax traillii
AAACGTTCTCACAGGGATAGGGTTCATCCAAAGATTGCCTTGTTACTGGAGACCACTCCAGACACAAGGAGGATCTGTTCTGACACTCAGGAAAACAACCAAATGTATTAGGACACTATCTTGGCTGAGCAGGCAACTCAGGATAGAGCTCACAATAAAAATAACCCAGCATACAAGGAGTTGAAGAATGGACATGCTAAAAAGAAGGGATTTAGAAACATTGTCCAGGGGTGTAGAGATACTGCTGGAGGGGTTATCAAGAAGGTGAAACCAGGCTCTCACAATGCTCTGTGATAGGAGGATGAGATAGAATGGGTGCAGATTTGCACAAGAACAGTTTTTGGTTATACAGAAAATCTTCTTCCCCCTTCAGGGCAGCAGAGCAGGCTGCCTGAAGGTCTGGGTCATCTCCATCCTTGAAGATTTTCCACAGCAAACTGGATAAATCTCTAAGCAGCATGATCTAAGCTCATAGCTGATCCTGCTTTAGAGCAAGGGATTGGACTAGAAACCTTCTCAGTTCCTTCCCAACCTGATTTATCCTGAGTTTCTATGTATAACTAATGAATAATGTCCTGACTATAGAATTCTAATTCAGTTAGAAGAGTCCTACTTAGGAAAGAATAGTGATTGTAGAAATTAATACAGGTTTCCACCTTGACTTTTTTTAATAAGAACTACATACTAGAAGTGTATAATTCAAATTACCATTTATTCCATCTCCCTCTGAAAATCCTTACCTAGTATATAGGTGAAGTAGGAGAAAGTTACTTCAAGAAATGGGAAAATTGAAGACGGCTGTGCAGTCTCCATTTAAATCTATGAAGATTTAAAAGCAACGTGTTTTCTGTGGTGTTCTCTTAGAACCAGCTCTTCTTGTGATGAAGCAGGAAAGGAGGACAGTTTAGTTGTATTTCCTGTCACTTACTTTGAATTTCACCTGCTGTCTGCTTTGACTTCTCAGGAATCAGAATGTTTGCGACAGAAAGACTTGAATTTGCTCTCATTTGCTATGTTTGCTGTTTTAGGCTATACCACAGGGACCAACCCCATCCTCCTTCCCTCCCTTCCACATGACTTGCATTTGACACATCCTGAAGCACTGGGACATCTTTGCCCACAGCAGTGGTGGATACTTAGGAACATTCAAGGTCAGGCTGGGCAGGGCTCTGAGCAACCTGGTCTGATTAAAGGTATCCCTGCTTATTACAGGAAGTGGAACTAGATGACCTTTAAAGGTCCCTTCCAACCCAAACAATTTTAGGATTCCATTAAATGCCTGTACTAGACTCGCTGCTACTTTTGAACTGCTGGAACCTCCGTGTATTTGGGGAAATCCAACTACCAGCAGTTAACATATAATTCCTGAGAAGAATGTGGGCAAACACTGTATTACAATGCAAGTCTACTGTAGTTCTTAGAAAACTGAACTGCTCTTTGATCATATAATATTTACTTAAAGACAGTTATTTGTAAGAAACAAGTGGGCTTATGTTTGACAAGATAAATGAATGTACTCACCCATGTTACTGGTGCCTGTGCTTGGCACCTGTTTCCAAACATGCATCACCCAGGATGCCAGTCTGAAAGCTTAAAGAAGTCTTTGGTGCATGGGTTTGATTAAGAACAGCCTAGTCCTTCACATACCTTCTCCTTGCAGAGCTGAGAACAGAGTTTAGGTATATGCCTGTGGTTTTATTAAAATGAACTGTGCTTCTTTGGATCCCTACAATTCTGTCTCATCCCTAACATGTGTGGGAAATGACTCTTTAATTCACATCTAAATTACGGGACATGGGCCCATAGACGGGCCCTTGTCAGTCAGAACCACTGCTCAGTTCCTCGTTCAGTATCTACCTGGAAGCCTACAGACATGAGTGCTGATTATAATCTTTATTCAAAAGAGGAGTTGTCACACCCTCAGAATGGATTTTTCTAATACGTGTCATTATCAAAACACGGTGACTGCCATGTCCCACCAGTTCCTCACCTGTGGTGAAAACTAATTATTTCAGCCTTGTTTCTGTGACCTTCACAGACTATTAAAAATGCTCTTCCTGCAGCGTGGGCTACGTGTTGCCAGGTCTGAATTCCCCTTTGCCTGTGTGCTGTACATATCAGTACTGTAAAACAGGTGAGTTCTGATATGTGGGACCACTTCCCTTTAATTTTGAAATCAATTTGAACACACGAAAATTCAGTGTGCAAACCAAGATAACCAAATCTGGAGGGAAGGTTTCATATGAGCAGCAGGAAACGGAACTCGCTGAGTTTCATGACAATAATAGTTTTGCTCTTAACTGCTGAGCTTTTTTTTGTGCTGCTCTGAGTTACTCTGAAAGAGTCATCAAAATTTAATATAAAAGTTCTTCAACCTCAGACTGAGACATGGGGCCCAGAAACCACAGGATAACAATCCTTTATAAGGATATAAAGATAGCTGTTCTATTGGTTGGCACTGCCTAGGCAAGTGCTAAAAGGAAGCAAAAGAGACTTTTAAATATATTTTTGTTTCTTACGAGTGTAAGATACCTGTAAAAACATGTGAGTATGTATGTGTCTATATAACTTTACATTATCTCTAATATCCATTTAAATGTAATAATAGAATGGCTCTTCTCTTTCCGTACATGATACATAGCATCAGAATGTTTGCAGCAGATCTGATTAATACACACCTTTTAGAAAGTACTTGTAGATGCTAATATCTGTATTAATAATGTTACTTAAAAGCAGCTTTTCAACTTCCAAGTTGCCAAGTTTGCTCTCAAATACAGTTTGTTCTTGGTTTTAATTGAAACCTTGGTTTTAATTTAAACCTTGTCATATTTAACACTCAAACAATGTACTGGAACACACTGTGTCAGTGACAAACACTGCACAAAACTGTTGTTTTAGAAAATAAATATAATACAAGTATTATTCTATATAGAAGCACAAGGTAATTTTCCTAGATTTACTTAGAATCTGATTACATCCTTCAGTTTTACTGTGAACTCACTTAATGTAGGAATAACCACATTAAGTGAAGGAAATGGAGGGTGACCTGGGTTTTTGTGCATTACATTCTCTTTTTTTCATGTGTTAATGTCCTTAAAATGCTAATGCTTACTGCATTTGTTTTTCTGAAAACTGCAGAATAACCACCCCTTCTAGTTTTTTTACTCTTAATGAAAAAATCAAATCAGATAATGATGCAGTTTGAATTAAAATCAGTGGAGCTGGAGTGATGCTGCCAAACCTCTCCCTTAATTGTAATGGTAAGAGACATTTCCCTCAGCTTGGAAGCTCTTTCTTTCTTTTTAGTTCTCACTTCCTCATTGCTGTTATTCAGAAGGACAAAACTCAAGGTTTTTTGCTCTCTTAAGAATGTAGAGAAGTCCCAGAACTTTTTAATGTAAAGGTTGGGATCTATAACCAAAATAAGTAAAGGCAACAACTCAGGAAATAAGAAAACTAACTTCTGAGCTGAATAATAAATAGGACTTCACTTGCACCAGGACTCAGATACGTAGTGAAAGATTAATTGTAAAATTTCTCCAACCAATAGGAGAAATTCCTACCAGTAGGAAATGGCAGGACATTACCTGTTTTATGGTTCTTTTCCTCTAGTGAATTGGCGTGTCATGCCACTTATTTTTCATATAAGAATTGGGTATGAATAACTGGATTGTCTCCCATGGGAAAACTTTTCCCATAGTCCTGACTTTGTTTGGTTATATTTTGCTTAGGGTCTTGCGTGTGGCAGCTTCCTCCTCACATAAACAAATATTGCTGATTGGAAAATGACAAAATTAGGAAGTCTTATTACTGCTGAGGAGGGCAAAAATGTGTAAAATCACATTCTGTATGACATGACCGCTCTAACTTTGCCAATCAAGGATGGTATAAATAGAATCTGCTAAACTACAGAAAGCTACTATGAACCTTGATGAATATTTAAGAGATCCTTTCTGTATTCTCATGGTTCATGCAAATAACCCTCTAAAGTCAGGTCGTAATAAAAGAGGGACCTAACAACATTAATTTGCGTCATTTGAAGCTCAGAACACGGCATATTGTTCTCTTTTTTTAACTTCTTTCGTCTGCTGTTGTAGCAAGATTTGTATTTTACAAGCCAACCTCTTTTTGATTCCTCTTACGTTCATTGAATAACCAGCACCACTTTCACTTGTCATCCGGTTTAGTCTCACTGTGGGTTGCTATGGAACGTCCCAAATATTAGGGAGCTGCGGTATTACAGAGCCCGAGGCTCCATGTGGTTTCCAGTCACAGAGCAAAACAGTTGGAAAAATACGATCTTTGAACCTGAGAAACTTAACACAGACCTCCAAACATTACAGCACGTGGAGCGCATATTTTGGGGCACTCATGGTTTGTGATTGAACGAGGATTCCGTTTACCGGATCTATCAGCTGAATGGCTCACGTGAAGAACAGACTATTCTGCTATTTCTGCAAATGTAATTTCCGTGAGTTTTACTTTCTTGCTTTCACTGGCTCATACTCACACCTGTTTCCTTTCTGCCCAACTTGTGTTAAACCTCGTATTCAATAAAAGAAGGAGGAGCACTTACAACTTTAATGAATCTCTCTAGAGATTTCTTGTCCAATTTTTCCATACTGTGTATGCTGCTCATGTTTTCAAGAAACGAAGTGAGGGCTAATGTCAAGACAAAGAAGCAAATAATATAATTGCCTAAAAAAAGTATATTTTTATGTATCACACCGGACCTGTAGTTTATCTGGGTTCTTTTCCCCTTATGTTCATCAGCTTTTGCTTTTCATTCTCTTCTTTCTATGAAGCACCTCTGTTAGTGCTAGAGACCATTTCAACCTCTCTATCTGTCAGTACTGTAAGTGAATGTCAAGAAGATGGCAGGGTACAGAAGGGCAGTGGGTGAGGTAACGGTGAGAGGAAACTGAAACAAAGGAGCTGATAAGAAGGAAAAAATAATGGGATAAAAGCATGAGAGGGCAGTTTTCCCATAGAACCTGCCACTGGGCTGTGGAATGAGCCCCAACCCTGTATTTTTTTCAAGGCAATAGACTTCAGTGAGATGAGGAAGAAGCTGTTACATTCATTTTCTCCCTAAACTTGATAGTAGAGTTTAACTTGAAACTTCATGTTCACAAAGTTTCCCATGAAAATAACAACAAAAGCTCAGTACTGTCCCACATAGAAAATTTGCAAAGAATAAGTGAAATGAGATTTCAGAAAAAGACTCAGTTTTAAACCTTCCAGTCTTCTGAGGATGGTAGTGAGATCTCTTGTTACCACCTACTGGCTCCAGGAGCGATACAGAAAACCCAGCCTGCATAAATGTGTTTCTTCTAGAATTCAAGCAAAACCTTTAAGGCATTCCTCTTGTGCATGGTTTCAGAAACAACTGGAGCACCTGTGGCCACCAGTGCATCTGCAGTTGCTATCCCCAGGGGCTGACAGAAGGAAACCACTTCAGAATGAGTGGTTTTCTGCCGTCTGTGCAGTGTTTGTCAGTCCTTCTCAAAGGTAACTGATTCCTTTTCACTGTCACAATGGCCAGCCAGATGTGGTAGGGAGGGCATAACCAAGATTTAGAACAAACCCAAGACCGTGATTCTTTGGAATAAACTTGAAGATCTGTCACATGTGCAGAGCACCTGCATAGCAGTATCACATTCCTCTTCTCTTCTTCCTTCTACATAAATGAGTCTGACTGCCTTTGGTGGGATCTCTGCTGAGTACTAGTTTATTGAAGAACATTTTTGTTGCAGAGGCAGGTGAGGAAGTTTTATGAAACATCAGCAGAACTGTAGGATGCTCTGTAATTACAATTAAGTGATTGCTGAGAGCTCACTCTGACAGTGAAAAACACTCATTTCAGAAGCAGATAAAAGGAAGTCACTTGGACATAGACTCTTTAGCAGTATTACAGATTTCTTGAGTAGCACTAGGAAGTTTATTCATCATTCTTAGGAGACAAACTTGGAATTCTTTGGTGTGTTTAATTACAAAATTCTACTTAAAAAACCCCACTTTTTTTGCACCAATATTAATGAGAAAACTCAACATAATTTGAAACAAATTTTCTGTTTCATTATCAAAAATCCAGCTCATTCAATGGCCTTCTAATTCCCCAGTCGCTGTTGAACCTGGCTGATGGAGATTGTTTTTCTCTTAAACAAGACCATTTTTGAGTAAAGGCTGTGTATGCATTCTTATTTTAATGTGTTAACCATTTGTCAAGGGTAGGTAGGCCACGTAGGCAACCTCACAAGGAACACCAAATAATACCCTGTTTGTCCTTGAGTAGAAGGGGAAAGTATTTGGAAGCTGTATTGCAGAGGAAAGGCCAAAAGACACCCTCTGTGACCTGCTACATTAATGAGCTTTCATGCTTATGGGTGACCTCACAGAGTACTGGTAGACAGTAAAGAATTTCAGAAGCCAGTGTGAGTGCAGAGATGGCACACATTTTTTTTTAAACTCCTTGCTACACTGGTACTGTCACATTGTTCTAGCTCAGAGCATGAGCACGAGGAAGGTGCAGCACCTGTCAGAGGAGAATGTGAATTTGTTCAGTTTGGCTCTGTTGTCATTAAACCTGGGAAAGAGTCTTTGATCCTGTACTAACAGGCACGAAGGTAGCTAGGGCTGTTTGCACACTTACATAGGGTAAAGGTGGGTGTGCAAGCCTCTTGTGATTTCCTTCTCTATTCCATGGTGCTGGTAATCCTGGGTCCTCAAGGTCTGGGAATAACAGGACTTAGTTTCAGCACTACAGAGCTGGCAGAGTGCTGGGTAGGCATAGAAAATCATGTAATTTGTTTAACATGGGGTTCTGGTTAGTTGTTTACTATTTATAGATAGATGTGTATTTACATAATACAAAAAGAGAGGAAACTTCTTTTTTTGTTTATTTCACCAAAGTTCTAATAAAAAAAAAATAATAATAGCACCATAGCAAAGAAGTTTGTCCAGAACACCATGTTCTGAAACATATTCATTTTAAGTCCCAATGTGTATCAGTCTGTATTTGCAAAGCAAAAAGGTAGTTATGAGTTCCTGGAACAACTGACATGTAGCCTGGGTCACTCCTAGCATCACCAATGCAGGTTTAAAAAAAACCCAAAACAAACAAACCAACCCTAAAATGCTCGATGATGCTGTATTCTTTGGGCCTTGGACCTGCAAATGTTGAACCCAGGTGCTTTTTGATTGAACCCCTCCCTGAATTGTGGTCTCTTTGAAGTTTTTGTGAAGAAACAATTATCCAAAAGCAGAGATTCTTGGGGAAACAGGGTTGTAGGTTGTATAATAGTGGCAGTCTGAAATTGGCTTGGCTTTGTGGGTCCTGTTGCCGGATGTGAGGCTGCAATGTTATCTCAGATCAACAAAGAGATTTTGTTGAATGCTTTGCGTAGCCATCAGCGCCATTGACCCTCTAAAAGTTATTTTTCCATGAACAAAATTAAATTAAAGGTACTTGTAGCTACTTATAGAAACTTACACATAGATGCATGTCGACCTTTGTGAAACATCATCATGTGATATTTGACTTTGTCTAGTTCCAGATTTGAGCTGACGTGTTGAAGGATGTTACTTGCCCCTTATAAGATGAGGTTTTAACCTTAACTGGCACTTTTTAGCATGGAATAGCCTTCTAAATCTGGTAATGTGCTCTCTAACACGCAAATTTTATTCCTCCTTAATACTTCTGCCTTGTTTTGTTTTGTTTTTTGGCTTTGTCACGGAGTTTTGTGATGTTCCAGCTGTTTCTCCTTCAACTTACAGAAGACACCAGTCAGTAGTACTCTGAAACCTGTTGAGCTCAGTCTCCTATTAGTTCACTGGATGTAGCTGTGCACCTGCCTAAGTATAAAAGCAGATTGAAGACATTTGGAATTGGTGAAAACATGGCCTTGTGCAGGCATAAGAGAGAAAAGCAGCCCAGCTTGCCACCTCAAAACAATTACAGGAATTCAGACTTGTGTATTTTGAGTTCAAACACCTTTCTGTCTGGTTTTATTTGGCTCATAACTATTGTTCTGTAGATAAAATTTCAATATGTCAGCTAGATAGAGTTTCACTACTGGAGAGCACACTTGAATGTATGATGCTAGAACATTAGGTTAGCAGATATGCAGCTTGGTGTTTCGGTGTATCCCTAATATGTATGTTGGTCCCACATCAGCAGTATTTACTGCTACAGCAGTGAGAACAGTACATGACAAGAGAACAGAACATGATAGAACAGGAGAAGGAAGTAGATCAAGTGTTGGGTACAAAAATAGCTAAGAAGTCATACTGCTGTGGTTGGAAGATAAAGTGTGGGTTGCTTGGTGTTAAAGGGTGTATAAAATGAAGGCGTTTCTCACCACCAAAAAGGGGTGATCAGTTTAAACAAGTTTCATTGCAGCAATATCAGGGGTCACATAGTTGTGGAATGCCACTTAAGTAAACTGGGTCTGCCATGGATTTCCTGTGTGAGTTAGAGCAAAACTTATTCTTTCTGGGTTCTTATCAATCACCCAGGCATGGGTATCTACTGTCATGTGAAATATGGTACAGTGTCTGAAAAGTCTAGGCAGCATTGGCAAGTACAGCCTAGGACCTGTGGAAGCCCTGTGGTCTCCTGAAGTGACAAGTGAAGATAGGTGGCTCATGAAGGGATGTTAGATGGCAATATGTCACTGTGTGTGGGCTAAGTGGTGAGAACAGAAGCCAGAAGAAAGGCACTGTGGGGATTTAACAGATGTGCTGGAGGTAGAACAACCTAGATGCAACAAAAACCTTATTAAGGTGAAAAAGCAAAATGAACCTTGGCATAGCTTCATGTAAGCAAAGACTAATTTTGAGTTTTATAATCAGAATGTTGGGATTTCTGCATTTCACACAACCCCTGAGTTAAGGGCTGGTGTTTACTGGGGAGTTTTGTTCAGATTATATATATCCAGCCTGGGACAGGAAAGCTGAACTCAAAAGGCTGTTAATTCAACCTGATGTGAACCTGGAGTGAATTGATAAGCTTTATAAAGCTGTCTAAAGTACTTGGTCTGATTTTGACTGGATTTTTCTAAGTGGTTTCCTCACAGTATGAATAATGCCAAAGCACATAGAATATCTGGCAGCTTCAGACAGACTGACCTTGCATCACAGTTAGCAATGGCCTCGTTTACTTTGCTTTTGGGGAACATCTTTTAAAATGTCTTTTCTCTTTTTGTTTTATTGCTCCTTAGATAATTAAAAAAACAGTAAAGTACTTTCCCCCCCTTTCTTAGAAGTTTCCTTTTCTACAGCTTTTAGATACACATAGCATGACTATGTGTACTGCTTTCCTTATTTACACCCTCAACTGCTTTACTTAAAGAGGTGACTGTGGGGAGACTGTACTTCCTCCATGCTGCTAAAATGTCTTGTCATCAAAATAGAGTCTCAGAGAGGTCCTGGAGGTCTTCTGCCCACACAGCTTTTTTTTCTTTTTTTATGAATCTCACCATGAGATTACAAATATCGAGCGAAATGACTAAGAGTCCCAACTGATTAGTCAGTCCTTCAAAAGTGGAAGCAGACGACTTCCACCCAGCGCCCTGCACAGGGGAGACCAAACAGGAAAAAGGAAATGGGGGACAAGGAGTCTGAAAAAGCGCGTTCGCGACGTACGTCCCACATAACCACACGCTCCTGACAGACAGACAGACCCAAACCCCGTCTTACGTACTGTCTCCTCTCATGACTAAATCAGCATTTGCTTACTAAACACTTTGTTTGTTTAATTGAAGAAATCAAATAAACAAACTTACGACACCAATATTTATAAACCCCTTCTGTTTAAGTGAACGAGGCAGCAGCACACGTTCACACCATTTAGCAGATCTTCATGACAATGTAATTTATTTTTTTTCAAGCACTAATTAAAATTTGAAAAAAAAATTAGTGAGGTCCCATTTCATTAATGCCATTTCAATGTGAGAAAAATGTGTTTGGAAAATGAAATATTTTTATAAAAACAGTTAATGAAAAAAAAAACCCAAAGAAAATCCAAATACAAAGGATGAAAGGGATTATATTCCCATCACAAAATTAAGCAAATATTTGCTAGTGTCCTGTCTTGCCTTCCATCTACAGAGACCTATCTATGTCCATCTACACTTGTCTTCTGGACATGTTTTGTGGAATATTTATACAAGGCTATAAAGAGAAAGATTTTAGACTGATAAGTCCATTTTGAGTGTCCATACAGATCAGTAATTTCAAGAAAAAGAGAAATAAGATACACTAAATGAACTGACATGGCAGCATCATGTCCACTTTCCTGGGCTTGAAAGTTAATGCCTCCCTCCCAAATTTCCTTTGTTTCCCTCCTCACAGAAGTATTGAAAGGTTAAAATATACATATTCACCAAGTCACAAAGGCCTTAGAATTTCTCTTTTTTCTCTCTCTTTAATGTTTGCCATGTCCAAAAGCTCTGCATTGCTGAGGGAAGGGTTGCCAAAGATAACACAATGGCTAAGGAAAGAGAAAAGATGATCAGCACACTAAACTGCTATGGCTTTTAGTCTTATGAATATGTCTACAGATGCTGTTAAGTTCCTGAACTTTTGCCTTAGATGAGACTACATAAAGGCTTAAAGAGAATGTCAGCCATTACTGAGGATTTTTGTGGGATTTGTGGTTTGGTTTTTAATTAGACACTGTGGGGACAAGACTATCCCAATTAATAGGACTATGACTCCATTTATAGTGAATTTATAAAACTTAGATGCATTTCTATGCATTTCCTTCCATATTAAATGCACCATAATCTGGTCATCCTTATGTACTTTTATAGTGAACCCATAGTTTATTTTCTCACTTCAGATAATAAGGGAAAGATAAAGTCTCTTTGAAATAAGATCCCTTGGTAATATGACTTGGTTCTGTTCCTGTAGTTGTTCAACCCTCAGACCTTCAACTGACTTCACTGGGATCTGCAAAAATGTAGCTCTAGGAATGCCCCTTAACCGAGGTCATTAATCATTGGTATGATTTTCATGTTCTTGCAAATCCTGTTGACAGTGAAACAGCACAACTGCCAGAAGTTTAAGACTGTTTCTAGCTGTTAATAGCAACCAGTGTATATCAGAGAATAAATGTCCAACAGCCAGGGTGTTCTGTGTTCTCTCTTTTTGAGCATTATTTGATTAATGTTAGTACACTCAGCTTACATGAAAAAGGATTTACTTGTGGAAAAAACAGATAACAGGCACAATCCTACGGTTTAATGTACCTCATGAGTAGCAATAAACCAGCAACTGATTCTGCTCATTCTGAAGTCCACGTGAGGAGTGAGGAGGTTTATGAGGTTTATAGAAGTCTCCACAGTGATTCTGGATGTCCGATCACAGAAGTAAATGAGAAGATTCTAAAGGGCTGAAAAATACTGGCAAAATAAGTTCATGCATGGATTCAGAGATTTTTAAACCCCTAAAAGACCTTGATGACCTAGTTTGACATGCTGCAAAGTAAAAGCTTTAGAAATGCATGCAAGTAAAGCATTCTTTAGAATGCTATTTAGTTTGGATTTGGAGCCTATTACTAGTCTAATACAGCTTGACATGGTCTTGTAGTTAACAAGTGTCTCATTCTAGTTTGAACTGGTCTTGCTTTTGTATTTCAAATTCTGTTATAGGTTATGCTGACATTATTTGTTGATCTGTTCCATGACAAATTAAATAGATTTAATTTCTTTGCTCCTTTACTGGCAAGGAGATTGCTGGGCCCCAAATCTGGCTCTTTCTGTAAGCACTTTAAATTTGGAAATGATAGTTATAACACATGGAAATCAAAATGACGTAGGGGATGGTATTTATATCCCACTTTATGTGCAAAGATATTAATACCTTTCCGTGTGAATAATCAAAATACAAAAATGAGCTGCCTCTCACATTTGGAATGCAGAAAATACACATTTGTGTGTAGAGAATATATATTTTAATTATATATTTTTGGGGTATGGTCTGTTGGTCTAGGACCCATTCACTATGGGTGATGTGTGAACAGTTCCTGTATTAGGAAGAATGCAATTTCATACGTAAAGAGCAGCAATATATTTCCTTTTCTAATTCTGCAGAATTCTTTTCAAATGTGACTATTTTAATTATCTCCAGCACATTCAAATGCTGATAGCTATTTGGAGATAGTCAAATTCATTTTTCAATATTTTGAGAACTTTGCGGGGTAGTAAATATTTTTTGAAAACATTTTTAGCAAAGTAAAAATGTCTTATTGACAGTGTTTCAAAAAGGGCTCTTTTTCTCATTTGCCAAGGTTTAAAAGAAGAATTCTTGATTTTCACTGATCCTTCAAAGAAGAAACCCTTTGTCCTGATTTTTAAAAATACATACTGCAGGGTTTTTTTTAGTTTGTGATGGGGGACCATAAAAATGTTGTCATTCCTTGGTGGTAAAGTGTCATCAAATCTTGTGGAATATGAAGTCATGGAAAAGGAAAGCTATGATCAGATGTGACTGTATGCATTTTGAAACTTCTTCCCCATCCAGAGAACCAGAGTGTGAGGCAGCTGCCTAAAGAGAGTGTGTACTGTCCCTGCAGGTGAAAAATACTGAGGGTATAAAGCTGTCAGTTATGACATTGCAACCTGAAATAGCAACCTGAAATAGCAACTCAGGGCAAATAGGAACCCATTCAGCATGTAAAATAGTGCTACGTATCTTTATTTAAAAAAAAAAATCCCTGGATATTTTGGCTTAAATAAAATAAGGCATTGCATTTCTAATCTAAGATGGAGCCTTGTGATCCATACTCCAGGTTTTTACCGTTATTATCCTACAGTTCTGGCTGAATTTCAGCACGATGCTTAAGGGGCAACCAGGTTTAAGAATTGAGACCTTCAGTATCGAGATGGTGTAATAGCTGTGCAAGTGTACAGCTCAGTCATTTCTCAAGAGATCTTTGCCTCTGGAGCACATTTCTGTGCACTCTTGACTTTCTTTTTGGAAGCCTTTGCCCAGTGATATCTAAACATTGAACAGTCTCTTCTCTCAGAGCAGAAAGGCAGATTCCATCTCTCTATATGTATAAAGCCTTGCTGTCCCCTGCTGGTAACTAATGTAAACTTTAATTTTTGAAGCAACGTGTACAGAACCTTGTCTTAGCCCTCTTTTCTGCAAACTTACTATTCTTTTTGTGCCATTAAACCTTGGTAAAGTTTGTGTTTGTTTTATTTTGGTGCCTGTGCTTGAGTGACTTGGGTCATTGAGGCCCAAGTGCGTCTCCAAACCATGTGCCAGAGGTCTGCAGGCAGTGGGAGAGGATGTGAAATGTGGGTGTAAGAAGTGGAGCCTTAGATAAGGGTGAAGTGGTGGGTGACAGCAGGGTGAGACTTTTTGATACTAAGAATAGAAGACCCTAGTTTCCACAGAGAAAACAGGTTTCACTGGTTCCAGTGTTCTCACGACAGCTTGTTAAAAAAGCGTAGCTGCAAAAGCCATAGTTGGAGTTTTACTTTCAGGCTAAGAAGGAGATGTCTTTGAGCAGCAAAGGGGATTGTGTACCAGACTTGGTCAGGATGGGCAATTCAGGAGTGGCAAGGAGGGGAGAACAAGGCAGGCATGTATTAATAGCTGGGCATGTTGGCAGAAACTTTCCATGCAAGTCACCACCTTCCTTCTGCTTTGAGTTAGTTTTGTGTTGTGTTGGGTTTTTTGTGGTTTGGTGTTTTGTTTTGTTTGTTTGTTTGTTTGGGTTTTTTTGGGGTTTTTTTTTGAGATAGCCCTCAGAACCTGCAGTTGTGGAAATATCACATGTATACATCTGTATATAGATGGAGTGGCTAAAATGTGGGCCAGAGTGCTATATCTATCACCCTCCCAAAAGTCAGACAAACCTAAAAAGGCACACAAGGCCATGAAGTCCAACCCCATGCTGAGTAACACTGAGCCTCTGTGGGCAGAGGCAGACAGGGGATCGCATCATCAGGACCTCAAAAACCAATACACTCTAAATCGAGAAAAAAGGCAACGGGGGGAATGGAAATCTGGGGACAAATGGTCTGTCAGACAGACACCCCTCAGTCATAAGATAAGCAGCATCTGGGGACAGCTGTCCTGTGCTCTATTGCACTTCCAAACATCCAAACAGGTTGTGAATCACTGGTTACTTTCAAATGAGGAAGGAAATATTGCAGTCATGAGCAAAAGAGGTTGTTTTTTTTTTTTCTTCTTGCCCCTCCAACCTGGCCCTGAGAATTTCATGATAGTCCTTTTGAAACATACATTTTTCTTTAGGAAATCTGGGGGTTCACTCCTAGTTTTTTGTTGAAAAATTCTGACCAGGTTTAATCCCTTGAAATATAGAGATATTTTTTCCAGGCCGTTCATTTGTATACTGACTGCAGGATCTGAACTTGAAAGGATTCTTCACATGAAGCTGTGGAAGGAGGCACAAATAAATTAAGAGCAAAAACACTAACTATTACAGTTGCATCGGATGAAAGCCTCCTCCGGCTCTGCGTCTCTGCCACCTTACTGTTCCCAGTTTTGCAGATGGCTGGTGTATGGTGGTTTACAACTTCTTTATCCAGCCCACTGGGACAGCATGCAGCCCATTCTGTAGCATGAAAATAACCAAAATCACAAGGGAGTATAGAAGGGCTGTATCAGAGTTTGAAGGCTCTCACTGAGCCATCATGGTTTTCAGTTCCAGTTCTGTGTACACAAGTGAATGTCAGCACATCAACAACTCTTTCACTGTGCTCTTATCGCTAATCCTGGGACTGTGGGAGCGCTGCTGAAGGAAATGGAGTTTTTGCCTATCTTCTTGTATAAATCTAATCTGATATCCAAAATTATTTCAGAAGAACTGTCTATTTCTGCTGCACTTGATTTCATTGCTGTTCTCCTTAGATAATCATGCTGTGTTTTCTCAAAATGTTCCCTCTCTGCCTCAGACTTCTTCACAGTGAGGACTCGACTTTCTCCTTGCCAGCTGGGAGGTGAGCAAATGTTTAAATACCTTCTGAATTGGCCTTCTTTCTTGAGGAGAGGACATGTTACAACCATACAGCATGGAGTGATTAATGGGTGCTTCGTGTGCTGAGGTTAAAGCAACTGTTTAAGAAACCTTCCTCTAGTTAGCTCGATATATCTTCCAAAGGGAAGATATCTGCTGCTTCTCTTGTTAGGAGTTATGACTTATTTAATACAGCATCAAGGTGTTTCAGCTACCATAAATGATGGATATTTGTGAAGATTATTTGACAGGTTATAATCAATGTTGCCTTAGAGAGTATGCGTGGGAGTTTGGACAACACATGTCCCAGGTACATAAGTGCCTTCTTAGTGGAAAAATATCTGACTACAGTAACGGGCTGTGACATTCACTGGTAAGACAGTAGTGTGAGCCTTTAAAAGGTAGCTTTTAAAAATGAAGAAGATAGTTGGAAGTTCATATCTGATTATTCTGTCAGAAAGTAGTATCCATCAGAGTGCTTCATGAGAGAGTGGGTTTATTGCTCTAATCACCAGGTGGGCACTCTCCTGTGATCTTTTTAAACCTGAGGTAGAGAGGTAACACAGCCATTAGGCTGGAAATAATAAGTGTGACAGGAAGACATCTTAACAGGGAGTCTTTTTGAGAGGGTGTGAGAGCCTTTGTTCACATCTTCTGTTGCTTTGTGTTTTAGCCTTCTGCTTTCTTTTCAGTTTTACCCAGAAACATTTGGTATTTTGGCATTTTTATATTTCATTGCCACCTCAATCAGTAGGTGTAATTTGTAATCCCAATGCTCTTCTCTTTGGGATTCAGCTGGAAACTGAAAAGTGGGATGCTGGAGAACTAGTTCTGAGGAGCCAAAACCCCTTGCTTCAAATTGGGTCGTTCATGTCTAATTTCTGCACCAGTTTTTAATCTTTTCTTACATTAAAATGATGCTTGTAGTTAGTGAATGAAACAGGGGCACGTGTGAGCTTGAGCTGGGGTGTGGCAAGCTGCTTCAAATTCGAAGCATGAATTTGAAAAAACCCAGAGCTTCCTTGTACACACAATAAACAACCTGTTAACTCCCATTTTCAAACAAGGGAAGTTCTCCTTCCTGCTCTGTGTTTTCAAATCAGTCAAAGCTGTAAGATAAATTTGTCCCTAAATTGCAGTACTCTGAGATGGACCTTAACTAAAGCACAAGCTCTAAACAGGTGGTACATCTTGTTTAAGAGCAGAAGCCTCATTTCCTGCAGTGATGTGGAAAGGAGGCTGAAGATGGCTTGTGGGAAAAGCAGACCAAAAGGTCCTTGAAACGATACTGTTTGTTATACTTTGGTGTCTCTAAAAAGGTTCAAACCCAGGAGAGTACACAGGGGCTAATTAGCTACTGGCCCAGCACCTAAAATAGTTGCTTTTTCAGTGTGATGCCTCCAGTCCACTTAGCAGCGTCTGGATTTCTGTGTTTTTCTTTCCAAAAGCTCATTTTTACCATGGCAGCTCAGTTACACATCAGTTTACCTTTCCAGAGCTTTTCATGCCTTCTAATCTTAACATCATGAGAGCAGAACCTGCTGTCTTCCCTGTGTTACCTCTCTATACCTCCTACTGGCTTTCTTCTCCTTGCAAATCCCAAGATTTGCAAGGGATGCTCTGAGCTCCTCCAGGTCTGTTAGTTCCCTTTTGTGCTGCTGATGCCTGCAGGCTCTCAGCAGCTTCCTGAGCTGTCAGTCCTACCTAACAGATCTATGGTGGAGACCCCACCACTGTGCCTCAAAAAGAGACATACATGTACATATATATATATATATGTGCATATAAAAGTGTTTTCAAATAATGTTGGAACACCTATATCCAGCATTCACTGAAATACATTTGAAATTTACTTCAAACACCAAGTATTCTAATTGTCAGGAGGATGCAGATGGTTCTGAACACAGCTCAAAACTTTAAGGAGAGCAAATGCTAGCTGTTCTGTTTTAATTTCAAAAAATCATTCACACTCTTAATGCCAACAGAGCTATCTGAAAAGCTGCCACAAGGTGGTACCACAGTATTTTATAAGATTTTGAAGTTATTGTATTAAAACAACTCTTAATATAGGTGCAGTGTAAAATAGATGTGGATCCAAAAGAGTGTGGTTGTGGGGTTTTTTGTTTGTTTGTTTTGGGTTTTTCTTTTTGAAATAAGGCCCCTTTGTGCTACAGAAGGGCGCTCTGCAGAATTTGAATCTGCTCCTACAAAGGCACCAGCAGTTGGGTCTGTTTGACAGCAGTGATTCAACAGGGTACCAGTGTTTGCAATGTGCTTTCCAGAGTAATTATGAAGGATAGATTGTTTAGGTGCTGAAAGTTAAGCAGATTAAATATTTTCCTAATAATAATAATAATATCTGCCTAAGTAAACAAATTAATCTTGACGTATGTCTTAAGTTTTCTCCTTCCTTCTCCCATGTTAGTCACTGTAACATTTTCCAGTTCTTTGGCAGGGACAATTATGCTGAACTGTATAAAGATATTCTCCTGAAAATGCCAGGATATTTAAGTGTCAAGGAAACAGAAAACCTGGGCAGATTTGCTGTGTGGGAATAAATCACCAACTCTGTGTCTCCTGTGGGGTCAGTATCCAACTGGTGGGGTCAATATGCAGCTGAAGTATGGGCTGAAACAAAATATTTAGTAATGGAAGTCCATCAGCTGTGCCAGTGGGGATTTCTTCTCTGGTCCATTATCTACCTAGTATTCCAGTGAGTATCCAGTGTCATGGGAGTTTCTTGTCCTTTCCCTTGGAATCAACAAGGAAGAAAACCTCATAGGGCCTCAGTCTGTATCATGTAGCTGTAAGCCCATCACTCTGGTCCTTTGAATTACGTTCCATGTGACAAGACAGATCATGTCTTCTGGTTTTATGCTACTTTAACATGCATGGTTCATGTCTCCTTGACTGAGAGACTATATTTATGCTCCTCTCTAGTGTATCTTCATAAATTAGACCCCTGTTGCCCTCATTACCTGGACATTGAGTTCCTGCTGATTCACTTATATCCTTCAGATAACTTCAGGGGTCTCTGATTTCAAAATGCCAATGCATGGAAATTTTAGATAGCAACAGTTCTCTCCCTGTTGAATACTAATAGGGTTTGGAAAAAGAAATGAGCCCTAAATAGGTCCAGACTGAAATGTTCAAGGGCTGTATTGAATTCTAGGACTGTGTATGGGTCTGTAGGTTCAGATTCATCTGTACTGCTTTCGACCCTTGAAGTGAATCTCAGTGCAGTGGGTTGTGCTTAAGGCAAGGCCATGTCCCTGGAATTTGATTTCTGGACTCTGTACTTTAGTTGCAACATAAAGGAGCGTTGTATAAATATTATCTATTGGCTCAGAGCTTTGAGAGGTGGTTTTGATGAGAGTTAATACGTACATGTGAATAAATGAGCTCTCATACCAAGGCACACAGTGTTTTTCAAGGATATTGCTTAGCTATCACCTGCCCAAGGGGCTGCATTTCAAGCTGTCTTCCCTCAGTTTTATTGGATTAACATTTATAGAGCTTTATAAAGCAATCTAAAGCATTTATATTTCTCTGTCATTATCCTGCTGCTGCTGTGCAGCTTCTCTGCAATTACATTGTACCCACCTCCCTTTTTAATGCCAGTGGATTCCATTTGCATATGAATTTCCTTCGCTTTTATATAATTGAAGAATTTTAAAAAGATCTCTAATTGTCTGTAATTGCTTTTGCCATTCCTCTTTTTTTCATGTGGACTGTCAACAGAAGATCAATTCCTCCATTGACTTTAAATACATAATTAATGAAAAGTGGACAGTAATACAAAATAATATTGAAATATATAACAAAAATAAGATGCAAGATACAATTTTTTTAATATAATAAAACCAGACAATTTTGTAGCACAGACTGCAATGCTTCTGTAAACACTTTAGTAAGCAACAGCTCTTTGGTAATTGAAATCTAGCAGACAATGCCTATTCATAAAACCCTGTTTACACTGAGGACAGTTAAGTACTAATTCATATTTCCATCCATTCTAAGAGGAGGCAAAACAAACAAACCACTCCCTTTGTTTAAGAAAAAAAAAAAAGTGTTTGTTTTTGCAATTATTAAACCCACAGATACAGTTGACCCAAAAATGCATTTT
Organism: Empidonax traillii; assembly: GCF_003031625.1. NCBI lineage: Eukaryota > Metazoa > Chordata > Aves > Passeriformes > Tyrannidae > Empidonax > Empidonax traillii. The sequence goes on from NW_020956116.1 coordinate 70,415, forward strand.
CAGGCTATAAAATAATAACGATGGTAGTAATTTGTTTTCATTAATTCACTTCACAGAAACCTGTGGAGCTTTATAGAGGACCAGATAAACATTTTCTTAAAACTAGAATCCTCTCTTTGTGTTCTCCTTTACCATTCCTCTAATTCTAATTTCAGTTCAGTATCCAGACTTATTACCTCATCATACATGACAAAAAAGAAAGTGTTATTCCTAATAAGATGGGAGAAAAAGCTTGGAGAATTACCATTAAAAGTTGAATGCAATCAGCAATCATATTTTTAATATATCAAATTATCCTGTATTAAAATTTATTCCAAAATGCAATTTTGCTGTGAAAACCAACGTATTCCTGGCAAATGGCATTGTCACTGCAGAGAAATCTACATAAAGTGTGAGAATAATTGAAAAATGGCATAAATATCAGAAAATGTAAAGTATGATCCAAGTACAGCGTGTTCGAATAATTTCTGTCTCAGAAGATGTGATTTCTAACACTGACTCACTATCAACAGTGAAAAACATTTGAGACTGTAAAAGGTGTATTAATGAGTCTGTCTAGTTTGGAATATGTTGTACTTTCCACTTGACATGAAAAGATATCATGTCACAAAAACCCCTTTTATGCCATGTAACAAGCCACACTTTTCATTTTATCCTACTGTAAAGCTCAACTCTGGAAAGAAATTCAATAAATACAGAGCTTTTCACTAGTGCAATTTTATCTCATTACAACAGGCAAGATGATTGCATCGAGATCAAAATCCAGTCCATTTGTTCTGGAAATTAAATTCAAATCAATTTGAAACTGTTCATATTGTATAGTTGCTGATGATATCTCAAGGCAAGCGATTGCACTGTGCAAATTTAGAATAGGCTTGAAGCAAGATTGGTACCTTCACAGCTTGGGTAAAAAAAAAAAAAAGGAGACAGAATGCAGAACTTGAAAATATACCAGTAATACAAGCAGCAGTGTCATTCTATCAGATAAATTGCCATGTCCTAGTTTATGTCATGTCACTTTGTAGCGTCAAGAGCATTTCAAAAGTTCTCTATTCTCAGCTCATTCAGCCTGCATTTGCCTATGCATCTTCTCCATTGAATATAATGTTTTAAATAACAAACTAGTTCAGCCTTTCAAAGGACTTTCCCCTGTTCTGTGATACAAAGGATGAGCTTTCTTGAGTTTGTGATATTTATACTTCCTTACTTTTTTTATAATTTCCCCTTGAGGTCTGAGTATTTACTTGGGTTAGTGGCAGAAATATCTATTAACTAGATAAGAAGAACTATTAATAACGTTATTTATGTGTAGTGGTGGTTTAAAGACTCTGTAGCCGTAGTTAACACAGTGCAGTTAATTCTATATTTTGGAGGGATAAAAAAATTATTGATTTTTAGTATGACTCTTTTTGCTACTGGAATTTGGTGAAGAATTGAAAAGTGAATACACTGCAGCTCACCAAAGAGCTTCAGCCTTGGGATGATTGACCAGTGTGGGAGACTGGGCTGGGTGATCTCCCTGTATTCCCTTGCTGTATTCCCTGTGCTGTGGAGGCATGGAGGTGTTTCTGCCAGCAAAAGTTGATTTTTATCCAAAATGCCAAATCATATATCTTCATTATTCCTTCTATTTCAGTTTTGTCCTCTCTGCTAAAATACAGTATTTAGAAGCATAGCATATTTGAAATTATTCAAGAAACAACTTATTTATGGTTTTCCCCTCCCCTTTTCTTTTCTGGTTTATGAGCCTGTAAGTTATAATCACTGTATTAGGAAAAAAAATGTTTTCCCTGCGGTTTTTACTGAGTGCTTGCTTTTGTTTGTCTTTCCAAGACTGTTATGCATAGTAGGGAAACTATTCATAGAAGTAAAAATAACCTCCATGCAAAGCTAAAGGGAAACAGATATGGATTGAGAGACAAATCCAGCTCTACTCATTTTATATGTAAATAACCAAAGCCATGCAATATGGGAGAAAAAAATTACAAGGCACTGTCTGATTTAGTCCAGAGAAATTATGACACTGCATCTAGAAACCATAGCAACAATATAAAAAAAATAAGACTGGGGAGCATTTGATCTTGTATTGTCTTATTTTTCTCACTAAAGATCAAAGCATCCAGGACCTCCTTTGAAATATGGAGTAATACCTTCAATCTAATTTCCAGGCCCTAATATTATAGAAGTTGAAAAGCTGGGGGAAAATGGAAAAGAAACTTTTCTGGGAGGTGGTTTTTTTTTTTTTTCCCCTCAAAATGAGCAGCTCCAGAATACTTAAAGTAGAGCTTTTAGTGATAATTTTAGTGCTGCTTGTCAGTTCATCAAAATGCTTTCTGTTACTAAATGAGTATATCAAATTATTTCAAAATTAACCAGATCAGACAATTAGTGTTTCCAGGCAGCGTAGAGACTGCATCTCATGCTGTATCGACTGAATGAAGGTGAATATGCATGAGGATCTCTTTTTCATTACTCAGTTTAATTTTTCCTTAATGAACATGAGCTGCTTCTTGAGTTACACAAGACCTTTAATCCGTGTCAACAACCATGACACTGCCTCTTTTCATGGGTTTTTTCCCCCTCTTGTTTTTCAGTAAACTGAAAGGCAGGAAGTCTACTTCATTTTTCATATCCATAATGTGCTTTAAAGCTCCACCAGCACTGCAGAGTGTAATTATAATCAAGAAATGAAGACATTATGCTGATTTCAGTGGTTTAATTTATCAGTCTCTTATTTGCAGGAGCCAAATTATATATGATAGGTTTCCCTTCCTTACATGTAACAGATGTCTAAAATGCCTAGATGTAGCAAGTAGTCTTCCCCAAAAAATTCAATTTTTGTTTTTTGGTTAAAAATGGCTAATTTTAGCCTCTTCAGAATTTGTGGAAATTTTATATATCTAGTTCAGACTGGATTATGTTCTCTTGCATCTGATCTAACACCCACATAGGGCCCTTCCCCTGGCTTATGTACCTTCATTCACATGATTTCACACAAGCTGGAGCATTCTTAAAGATGTGTGGTATAGAGGGAAGATAAAAATCAACCGTGTCATGAGCCAGCTTTGACGTAAATCTGTAGGGAAGTTGTGAAACTGAGTGTTTTCTAGCTGCTGCTTGCTGGAGTAGTTTGAACACACCTGTATGACTTGGGTTTGGATAAACTGCAGCGGCTGTTGAAGCTGTTACTGGCTCTTTCCATGACTGAATTTCTTTTCAAAAACTACATCCTCTAAAAGAGCTGAGGGGGGTCAAGAATCACCCATAGACATCTCCTCAAGAGAGAGATCTTTATTCTCAGAAAATGAGGCTAGTTTAAGAAGAGTCCCACAGCCCTAAGGGTTGGTGAGAGCTCAAGGAGGCAGAGGATGAGCAGGGTGTCCGTGTGCCATGGGGTCAGATCTCTGGGGTCTGACATCAGTCCAAAGGCCTTGGGAAAGCCTTGCACTGAAGTCTGCTCATTGAAAATCCCCTCAAAACAAAAACCAAAACAAAAAAATTCAGAACCAAAAGTCTAGGAGGTTCTTGTGCAGACCCAGTAATGATGTGTCTTTGTTCAGGTACGTTTTTGCATTGTTGTGTCAGCAGAGAATTTTCTGACAAAACAGAAGATGCTGAGTCTTCATCTCTAATATGTACAGAAGAATTCTGAATTTAACAAACCTCTGCTAACACACGTAGGAGTCTCACAAATCCTGTCCACGACTGGAAATACACCTGGCTGCCTATAATTTGGGATCCTGTGCTTCAGAACAATCCTGATATCAGTCCTGTGCCAAGGAATACGTATGCATTTGTTATATTTATTTATATGCTCGTTATTTTATATATTACATAAATATGAAATATAATAATTTAATAAAACAAATACTATGTGACTTAAATTTTAAATCTGGGACAGTCCTGTCATTATGTGAGTGAGATGGATCTTGTGGGATCTATAAGTCTAGATGCTATTGGAGTGTTAGGATTGTCACTTCGTGAAGAAATTGAGGTCTGTTTGTTTGTTTGTTTTTTAAGAAATGTAGTATTCACTTTGCATTTATTTCTACCATTTCTATTTGGTAGGATTTTTTGGTAGGTCTGCCTTTTTGTGGTGAAAGAGATTGAGTCCTTTTAGCAAAGTTCAGTCTAAATCCTCTAAACCACACTTCAGCGCCTGGCCTTTTCTGTGTCAAATTATCAGAGCTCAGATGCTAAGCTGTGACATTTTTGGTGCTGTAGAAATGTGAAGCATCAGGTTTAGACCTAGAAAATAAAGAGAAATAGAGACTACTGACTCCCATCTTTCATATCTGTGTGTTTTCAGGTAGTTTCTGAAATAGATCTTGAATAATGCTTAAATGTTATGTTACAGAAATGTTCAGAAATTTGATTGATAAACTCCAAACCGCTGTAGGTTCTTTTGTTTAATTGTGTATGATACAGTGAGTGCTCTGAGGGTTTTAAAAACTAATTGTGAACGTGCATCCAATTACCCTTGGATTTATATGAATTTATGGTGCTCATTTATTTAAATTTTGTAAAGCATCTGAAACAGATTAATTAGTAAAAGTGTGAAAAGGCTTGATCAACAGCAAAAGTTTAATTAACTTTGTCAATTAAAAGTAAAAAAGTTTTAATTAAGGGGTTATGACAGGATTAATACTGTTACTTTACACTTGAGTCTGTGATAACCCCTACAAGTGCCATTACTGTGCATTTCTCTTAAACATTCTGAATTAATTGAAAATGTGTTAAAACCTTCATGGTGTTTGTTATAGAATTATCAAAATTAATGCCAAATGCTAAAATGGTAAGAATTACTGCCTCTTTAGGCAATAATTGTGCTGCTGGTCATAGAGAATCAACCAGACATTATGCGGACATGATGATTCATGCTATTGGTTTTATATAGTTATCAGAATAATGGCTTACATTATTTTTATGGTGTTTGCCTATTATATGCATGCTTTTAAGTTCTCCCTAAGCTGTGTTTTCAAACAGCCAGGAACTGGGGCTCCCTGGCAGCCATCCTCCTGCCACTTTCCATCTCTGTTTGTGACGGGGCAAAGCCAGAACTGTGCAAGTTTACAGGAACACAGAGAGAGTTGTGAGATTTCATGTCCACACATGTGTTTTCGAGGTACTTTTTTTAATCCTCAGGTCCCAAAAGATTGGCAGTACAGAAACTGTGGGGTTTCTACTTGCCCTACTGCGAAAGGCGGCACAGTCCCACTTCTTCCTCTATGTAGGAAATTTCTATTCTGGAAATGAGAATTAGATTTGCAAGGAAGGAAAATTACTTGCTAAGTTTTTGAGTAAATCATATGATTTCAGCAATCCTGACTGCTGCCAGAAGAAATCCCCAGGTGCAGAAAGGCGCCGAGGCTGCACTGCAGGCAGAAGTCGGGATTTTTTTTCCACTGAAATGTCACTGCAAGATGAGTGGCATCTGTGGGACTGCCAGAGCAACCCGCATCCTCCCTGTAGCTTAACCTCAGTGATCGTGTTCATTTCTCTGTCAACCCATCAGTACTGGGGAAGAAAGAAGAGAAAGAAATGCAGACATCAGGGGGAAAAAGCAGGTGATAGAAGCTGGGTTCAAAGAGAGAAATTTTTCACCCTGCCTACATAAGCTGTGGTAGGATTTTAACCTCAGTTCACAACTGGAGGCAGCATGTTGGAGCTTTCAGATTACTTAATGTATTTTATTGTCTAAATTAATTGGTTTCTTAGTACAGTTTGATAAAATAGAGAGGATCTCCTGCACAGAGGATGTGATGGTGTGTAGAAGGCATGAGCAGAGTTCCAAACAGGGAGAGATTCCTGGAGATTTAGTGCAGCTCACAAGCAAAAGAATCAGAAGGATCAAATTAATAACAAATGAGAGAGATCTATTTTTAAAACATCTTATTGCTTTCTCTTGTGTTTGGGATTATTTTTCGTAGTGCAGATTATTTTTGTCCCATATGGTTTAAAATGCTTTTTCTTCAACATCATGGCACAGCTCCTTCCTTCACCTAAATATATGCAATAAATTCTCTAATAGCAGTGAATGAGATCAGTGCATCTGGAGACATCTGAAGGTTGCACTAGAACCAGATTGTACCTTGCTAATTTGAAAGATAACCTCATGACTAAATCCTACTTTACCCATTTACTTGCCTAAAACTGTTTCCTATACCTACTTTTCTGCTTATCTGTGCTTCACTGAAGAATGATAAAACTTAATGAAATTACTTCTTCATGAGTGCATGGGGACAGTACCACTTATATATTTAGAAAATCAGAGAAAATTAATTGAAAATGTACAAAGGAAGATTTACTTTTTTTTTATTTTTCAAAAATGCCTACACAGTTATTGAACGAGACTTTTCAATAAAAAATTGAATTAAATAAACACAAAGAAAATTGAACTAATTCATATTGAAGACAGCTGTATTATGAATCATTAATTTGCTCTGAATGCCAGGAACATTTGTTACAAAGCAGCTGCCTATTTATTAAATATTATCATAGTGTGTTATCTACCATGTTTCTACTTCTCCTGTTTTGAATTGGTATGAAACGTTTAAAAGAGATTTTTTTTTTTTTTTTTTTTTTTACAAAGTACAAATAAGATGGCAAATGAATGAATAAATGTATTCAAGTCCTCTGAATTTTTTTTGAGGCCATACTTCTGAAAAGAAATCAACAGCAAACCAGAAAAGCAAAACATTCTGCTTAAATGCATCAAATGTCTTTGACGAATGACACTGGAAAAACTAACAATGGCCAACTTCTTTATTAAACAGGTAGCTCAAATTTCTAGCATATTCCATCCTGTTTCTTGAGTATTTCTCTACCATTATTAGAAAGCATCACGTGCATTTTGCACTTAGAAACAATCTGGCAAAGGCAATTCTTGGATGTGGTTTGTGCAATCGCTTTAATAATCAATGTTCATCTGTACTGAATTGCAGTGGAAGACGTTTATAAATTCATAATCCTTCGGGTATTTTCTCACAAAAATGGGAGCCATCTCTTCTCATTTCTGTCCTGATGTTTCTTTACAAGTTCCTTGTACACTTCTGACCTTAGAAACCTGGGGAAGGAGTCCTTTGCCATGAGACTGTAGATTAACCTCTGAGCATCATCAAAGCAGCTGAGCGTGGGCTCAGAGATATTCTGAGAGATGTCAGTTTTGGTATGGAAGTCAATATTAATCTGTAGGAAGAAAGGAGGCATAAAACAAGTGTCTGATTGGAAAGCTGAGATCTGTTTGTGTACAGGACACAGCTTGCATTTGAATTTCCTCCCAGATAACCTGACTGATGCAAGTAAATAGGAAGCTTGTCCCTTCATTTTCTAGCATACTGAATTCTTGGTTTTATTTGGCTCTTAAACAGATGGCATGACTGAAAAAAGAAGGGGAAAACTAACTTCTGATTATCTCATCTTTTTTGCCAAACCAAATCCTATGAAGTACTGATTACCAAAGACTAAATTAGAAGTGAAGGTACTCAGCAACATTTTAGATTTTGACCCTATGTATTTTGTAAGGATTTTTGTGTTTTTAACAATAATAAAATTGGTTTCAATTATGTGTAAGACATGGGGGCATTCAAAGCACACCTGCTAGCAAAGGCAAAAACATCAGAGTACAAGTTTAAGGTTGAGAATGTGAATAGAAATAGGAATTTTTTTCTTTCACAGTAAGTATTTGTGAAATAATGTTAAAAGTGAATGCTGTGCTGGAACTCTTTGCAAGTTTGCATTCTCATCATGTCTAAAATACCTGCACAAAAGAACAAATGCCATCATTAACATTTCAATATACTGGTACCTAAAATATGGAAGAAATGGTGCTGATTGCATTATAAAAAATGGTTAGAGAAAACAAATTATACTGAATGTAAATTTCCTTAAATCTTTAGGTAGAATTTCAGAAGGCAGGATAATCCTATGCTCTGTGAGAAGAATGTAAAGTATAGACCATAATGTCTTTGCTTCACAGAGTTCCACACAGTGTTTTTTACCTGGCAAATAATGGACATGAAAATGGAAGTTACAGTCATGTTGAATTGCAATTTCTGTCATTCCCTGAAGTTTGGTTCTGAACCTTTCCCTTGTCTCCCATTCTCAGTACCCAAAGTACATGCAAAACCCCCTATTTACCTCCTTTGGAGCATCAGCTCGTATAAAGTCAGAATAAATCTTTTGGGCTTTCAAGGCAATCTTGGTGGAGGACTTGGTTTTCTTGAAGTCTTCACAGGCCAACCAGAACTCCACATTCTCCTCACTGAACTCTGACTTCAAAAATGTCCGAAAAGCTGCCAGGCCATCTGGGGAAAAAGGAATGAGATGGTGGGCAGAGGAAAATTGAAAGGCCAGTGCAGTTTATACATATGTATAAATGCACACAGCTATGTGTTTGTGTGTATATATATATATATATATATATATATGGAGCATATATACAGTGTAACCTGTGTGACTGATGAAATAACAGTGATGATAAGGGGACTAAGAATTCTTCTGGTGAGTTACCAATGAAGGAATGCTCCCAACACCTGCCTGCTGTGGTTTGTTCTCTCTAGCACTGATACACTCAGTCAAAAGGGGATCCTGGAGATTCTGGTCTTCAAGAGAATTTGTAGTCACTAGGAAACTAGAGATTTGAGGCTGACCCTGGTCTAAAAAGCAGAAATTGAAGTCGTGTTGTGGTAGTGTGCTCCACCCACAGCTGAGGTTATCTTGCCTAAACAATGCTTCCGCCTCCTTTCAAGTAATGGTTAAGTCTTGGATGGAGAGACAGTCATTACTTCTTTGTTCCACTTTTTTTTGCACTTTGAAGGGGAAAAAAATGAAGCAAATTAAGGTTTCTTTGTTTGGAAGAAACTGTTTTGAAATCAATCCAAATCACAACCTCTGAGAAAAGAAAACTGACCCAATGTGATTGTGTTAGTTGGGTTAATACTACGCAGAAAGAGTGTGGAGGCACTCCAGAGTCCATACCACAAAGTTACTGCAGGAAAATGAGGCAAGGGCAAGGAGATTTTTAAGTTACATGTGGTTTGGGGTGTCAGGACAGTGGGAATGGCATCTCTCGGAGAAGTGACGTTAGATGTATTAGGATTAATCATTTTTTCTTTGACTAAATTCACTGTACAACAGGTATATTTCTTTGGAACGGGAATATGGAAGAAAAGGTTTGTGAGGTTTTTATTTTAAAAAAATATGAAAAACAGAACCATTGTAGTTAGCAGTTATCTTAGTAAAAACTCTTTCAGAGAACTTCTGCCTTATTAAGTGTCACTTGAGGGCTGGCCAGAAGGTAAATTGTGTCTGCAGCCTGGACAAACAGGCTCCTCTGCCTTTCAGGACAGCAGCTCACCCACCTCCAGCAACAGCTGGTTGGTTCAGTACTTGTGGAGAGTTGAACTGGAGAGCAGTGTGAAAACCTGAGGGAAATCTTTGGCAACTGGGTTGACACATGTTTTGTTTTGTTTTTTTAAATGTGATTTTCAATCGATTCTTACCTTTATTAGCTAGTACTGTATCCACAGACTCAGACCAGGCCACGGTTTCCCCAGCATTTGACCTGTGGAAACAACATCTATCCTTGAAAATAACCTTGTGGTCTTTCACCTGTGCAGTCTGTGGTAGCTGAGGGTCTATGATTTGGCTTTTTTCTTGAGGGAGCAGGTGAGTCATTTCTCCCACCCTATGCACAGAGTAACAGAAACTCCACAAAAAGTGTGACATGGGGTTTTTTTGGAGTGGAGAGAACCACCCAGACTCATCAAGTACAGTGTTATTTGACACTGGCAACTTGATTATTCAAGCTGGAAATACTAGTAATGCTTGCAATTGGTGGAACTATAATAAAACATAGGAGAGATATTAATGGTCTAGAGCATGTATTGCATTTCTTCTGGAGTTCAAATGGATTAACTATTAATTTATATGACACTTTTTGCTTGGAATGACTAGAAACATCTAAAATGTTATGCTAACACTAGTAGGATACATGGGCATTATATCAGTTTCTCAGGGGTATAAATAATTGAGTAAATCCATAGTTTTAGTTCTTCCTCTGTAACTTGCTGTAAGCTTCTGTTAGACATGAGAGCAAACACTTTGTTCTGTGCAAAATATTACCAGTTTTCTTAGTTAAAAACAAACAAACAAACAAAAAAACCCAGACACAAAAACCCACACACAAAAATCTCAAGCACTCTAGAATTTTGTAAAAAATATTTAAATTCCTAAGCAGGGACTCAGATTGCTTGGCTATCAAAACTCTACTCTGAAGTATACAGGTTAGTCGGAGAGCTGTATTCCATAGCCATTTCTCAGCATCACCAGTAAAGGTATTTTCTAATTGTAAATTTATGAAGAGATTATATAACAGTGTCACTATGTTAACATAGCTGTAGTTATAATTACAGGAGGTTGTGGCAGTGACATCGTTAACAAGCAAGCTTTTTTGTAGCTGTCAATTTACTTGTATCCAGAGTGAAAAAATTATATTTAAACAAGAAAAAAAAAGCATATTTATGAATATATATAAACATATACATGATGGAAAATGGAGTGTAAATACAGTGTATGGAAACGCAAATGAAAAATAAACACAGCACGATGTTGTACTTTGTGAGACAGTGAGTCCCAATGGAATTAAGCAGCACAGAATTTGTTTTAGCAACTGTTAGAAACTTTTATCAAATATGTAACAAATTTTCAGGTTATTCAGTAAATGTTTACTAGCCTTCTTGTCAAACAAAAAAGGCAAATGAAAGACCAGGGTAAAACAGACAGTTTTGCTTCTTAACCTTAAAAGCAATATTACTTGTTTTAATGTTTGCTCACCACTCAGAAAATGATCTCACTGACCTTGTGAGATTCACTTTAATGGGAATGGCAAGCAGAATTGACAACAAGGAATCAAAGTAGTCATATCCGCTTTAAAGGGGGAAGGAAAATAAAAGCTGTACAGATTATTCAAAACTTGGTCATCCCATAAAATCTCCTACAATTAAAATAGCCATAAACAGCAACTCACTTCACTGGCATTTTTTGTTCCACTGTTTGTTTGTCTGACTGTCACAGGTTGGGCAGAGTTTTCTTTTTCTGACCGATCTTCAAGCTGAAGGCAATGTGACAGTGGGAACAATACGGTTAGCAGGTGAATAACCAAACAGCACAATGCAAATTGACAAACTGTTTTTAAAGCTTCCTTTAAACGTGGCTTATTTTTTAACACTATTGACAACTCACAGTGGCTATAGTTTTGACTTCAGGGACAACACCTTGCTGACCAGTGTGAGTGCTGGAGCAGGTCCAGAGAAGGCGCTAGAACTGTGGAAGGGTCTGGATCACAAGTCTGATAAGGGATGACTGAGGAAGTGTTTAGCTGGAGAAAAAGGGTCTCAGAGCGGATCTTATTGCCTCTACAACTACCTGAAAGGGGGTTGTAGTCAGATGGAGTATATAGAATTTGTCTCTTGCTCTTGATAATTATTCTTTCATCCCCAGCTCTTTTCTTCCTCTGTTTGTTCCTTGCTGTCCCTTGCTCTCCTGACCAAGCCAAGCAGCCTTAACAATTTTCTTGCCTCCCTCCAAATCTTGTCCTGATGCCCAATCCTCTACTCACCCTACCCAGCTTCCCGATTCTCAGTGTCTTCACTTGACATAAACAAACTTCCAATGGTTCAGGAACTGGGGTCCTAGCTGTCCCAACTTGTAGAAAAAGGGATTTTTGTCTTCTCAGTTAAAATATTTTACACCAAGCTGGGCAGTCTTAAGAGTTTAGGTGCCATTTGATTTCCCTGTGTGGTGCAGTCACATACAAAGCTGTGTCGTGCCTGAGGACAATCTCTCTTATTTTAGCAGTATCTGTCTTCTAAGGTAAGTAAAACCCAAGCACCACATGCCATGTTTTGACCTTAGCAATGTTAAGAGGTTATTCCTTACCCTCACCTTTGGTAGATCTGTAAAAGAAGTTTCAGGCCTAATTATCTGATGAACTTCCCATGTGACAAAAAAATTAGTGAATCTGGTCGACTGTGCTCCAGAAAACTGAAATCAGATGAAAACAAACATAGAAAGGTGTTTTACTGGAATGAACAGGAGAAATGAACTGTGTTGCAGAAGAAGAATAAAAGACCATCTTGTCTGTAAGATGAAAGCAGAGAAGAGCTATGATTGCCCTCTCAATATAGAGGGTATCCCAGTGAGGAAAAAACATAATTATTTTAGCTAATGATCATACTGACAAACTAAAAAATGTATATGAACAACCAGGTAATAAATTTAGGCTGAAAACCGGAACAAGGCTTTCCAAAGTATTGTTTTTTACGGTCTCCTAGGAGATGCTTTTTGTCCGCTCTACTCCCCTGTACTTTGAAGATAGAGCTTTGTATATTTATGAGATTATTTTAAACTGTTGTCTTTGTTAACTTTAGAAATGATGACCCAAGGTACCCCTTTCAGTCCTACATGTTACTTTAAAAGATTCCTGGCAGCAAAATACAAATCCTTTCTGCAATTCCTTAGTTTTGCATTTACTTGCTTCTGAAAGTTGTAGAAGAAGGAGAGAAATACTAATTATCATCCTGATTTCCTGCAGTGCTTCTTATTTTCCTTAATTGGTTATTTTCTCTCATTTCCAGAGTATGTCCTGTGGACTGTAACACTGTGCCAAAGACACTGTCCTAGTGAGATTAACTTCAGCATCTTACAGGTGGAGAGAAAACTTTCAGCATCTGCATTTCCATCAAATCCAGTGACTGATTCAGTTCCAGGTCTGAGCTTTGGTAAAAGAGGATAAACATAATACAAAATCCAACCAATATTTGTTGGCAGAGCTTCTGGCATGGCAGACTGTAAACAGCTACAATCTGAGATTGTCTCTTTGCCAATTATTGTGGAAATAGTACCTTTTTCCCCTAATGTTGTGTTTTGCCATTGCTGATTGATCTTTCTCGTGTAGCAAAAAGGAGGTTCTTCTGCAAATATACACAGGCTTTTACATGCATTACTGTCTTGTTTTCTGAAATGGACCTTGCTTTTAAGTGCCCTAGGTTCTCACTGAGAAGTGGTTCAAAATTGGAGTTGAATTTTCAGCTGAGTAACAAAGTTCTAGATGTAGGCCTGATGCAAGTTTCCTCCAGATTTTTTGGTGTAATGCCAGTAAATTCAGCGTAATTATGAGGACAGAGGTGACACCGAATTAAGCAACACATCATTCTTGGCTGATTGTATTTATTTCTCAGTGTTTACTCTGTCTCTCATCCCAGTGATTATACTATTTGTGCACCTTAACATTGGGATTGTAAACTGACTTATTTTACATTTTTGGAGAGGTAATATTATACTTGTTATGTAGTAGTCCCATTAGCTCCTGTGAGACTATGAGAGGGAGGGTTGCAGGATTTGTGCCTATTTTTTTAATCATCTGATGATACATTTATTTTAAAGAACCCAAAATGCCAAGCAATGCAACAGATGCATTTTTTAAATTTCTACCTAAATGCCTGCTGTCTAATTGATAGACATGACAATCTCTTGAAGATTTTCTGGGCTGACAGATATTTTTAAGTCAGCCTTAGCAGCCACAGAATGATGCTAAAACTCAGGAGTGTTCTAAGTAGCACATAGAATGTGGATGCAGTCCAATTGCTTTTGCATTTTTTGGGGTACTGATCACAGTTCACCAAACCACAGAGAAGCTGTGAGAGACTCTCATCATTGTACAACTTGCTGTCCAGTGACTTCTTAGTCTATATAAGCAACTAGTGGTTCAGGTAATAGGGTTATTGTGATATTTGTACAGGGACAGTAATAACAAGTCCACTAACCAAAGTTAGGCATAGTCACCTCTTCCCATAAAAAATAGCTGGTAATATTGCTGTTTACTTCCCTAGCTTGGAACTTGATAAGTTTCTGGAAAGAAACTCTAATATTTTAGTGCAATGTCATAAGGAGAACAAGCGATCTTAATGTTAAAGCAAATGCATCAGCTGCTTGTGCAATTGTATTGGCTATTCATAGTAAAGGATACCCAGCAAACAAGAAGAAATAGGAGTATGTCATAGAGATGGGCTGGAAATTGCACGTGGACTTATTTCTAAACTTTTTGTAAATCTGGACCCAGCTGACACAGCTGACATCTGCAGCTTCAGTTCACTGATAGCTCAGCCTGGACTTGCAGAGTTGCTCAGGCCCTTACCTGCTCGGCTAATTGCAGGGTATGTTTAAGTTTAGCTGTGAGGCCTCTGGCTTAACATCTGTGTAACTCTGAGGACAGTGCTCTGGAGTCCCCTGTCTTTGACAGGCCACAGGAGAGCTAGAACTGCAAGGAAGAGAACGTAGATCCATTGACTGAACGTTTCCTCTTTTGCCAATATTATTTGCTAAGGAACTCTGATGTATTAAATATTTAAATCTCCAGAACTTTTACGCTAACTACTTGATTTTTTTGCTGATGCTCACCTTTTTTTTTTTAGCTATGTTTAGTCATTAGTTTCTCTGAGTTATCCTCCTTTATGAAAAGCTATTGGCTCCTAGTGGAACAAGGCATGGTTTTTTTTTTTTTTGTTCTTCTGACCCACGTCTGACCTAGATACTAATCATGATAGAGAGTATGAAACAGTGCTACATAACCAAACTATTGGTGTATTAACCTAAGAAATCATTTCCATTTATACATGTACCTAAAAGGGCTGCCTTGTACTCACCTGAGTGCAATGTGAGAAAATCTCACACTCTCCAGTGGCTGTTCTGGTGTGCTGGCGGTTGCCTGGATCAGATTCAATACATTAATGCCCTTCAGCACATGGCCTCTGTTAATTCCATTCCATACACAGGTTTGCTTGGATTGTGTGGTCTTGTATAACTTGAGGCTCAGCAGAAAAAAATGTTAAAATTCTGCTGGTCCGAGCAATTCAAGCGCACAGTGACTTGACTGCATTTCTTATGCTGGGAGAAGCCAAGATGATCTGAGCACTGCTGGCATCCTGGTAACATGGAAGCACCTGTCCTACTGGATGCAAATTTATTTTAATCACAGCACTATGTAAATGCCCACCTTTCCCATTGCACTGCACAGCATGGGCAACTCACAAAATAACATTTTTCCATATGAATAACTCTGTGTGTCTGCAGTATGCCACAGAGGTTTTTTTGCATAGGAAAATGAGCTGTTATTTTCCACCCAAGCAAAGTATGCCCTTCAGGTGAAGTGTTTTGATTTCAAGAGCAATCTGTCAAAATATTTTACAGCACTCTTGGCTCCTCGTATATAGGATTGCCAAGTGCTATACAAATACAAAGCTATATTGGAAAAAAACTGGAAACAATTCTCAAGAAAGTGTGCAACCCTGAGGATTCCCATGTAGTACTAACTAGTAGATTATTTGTCACAGCTTGTGTCCTGGATGAAGATGCTGTTATTCACACAGCATGAGACTTCACAAGACTTCATACAAGAAGCCCATCTAGCAGAAACATGAGGGTTGTGCTATGACCCTGTACTTGGAGACAAGTATAAATTGCAGCAATGTGGGAATATATGAAAGGCAGGCATTAGGCCTCAGAAAGCTCTGAAACCATCAGTCTCCACAGCAGTTACCCCTTTAAGTAGTGCCTTGAGGGTGTTCTGTCCCAAGTCAAGCTTTGCTAAGAATGAATGAAAGGGAAAACCACATTTCACCAATATTCTTGGTCACCTCTTTTTCTAAGTGACTCCTGGACTCTGACTTCTCCAGTGTGCCCATACCCAAGCACTCTGGGCAGAGTATCTGTGTGATGTAGGGGAGTTTCTACCGAGTCTGCCACAGGTGGGCAGTCTACATGAGGATTTAATACTTAAAAGCCTTTTCTTTCTTAAGGAAAAACTGAAATAGCATTAACTGCAGAAATGTAAAATGAGTCCAGAAAGTTGTGAAGAAACAAGAGTCTCTTAATTACAAGCAAATTTTATGGGGAAGAAACGACAGTTCCGAGTTGTCCTTACGTTAAGCTTCAAATCAATCTTCTGTCTTGTTTGGAAACTTGAAAATTACTGCCATAGAACTGTGTTTCTTGTTAGTTAATTTTAGTTACCTTCCATGGAGAAGACAGAGAGGCTAGACTGTAAATCTTGAGTCTAGATACTTTCCTGTAAGGGATAAGGCACAAATAGGAGCAGGTTACGCAAACAGATGCCATTTAGGAAAGGAGGGAGAAAAGCTTCAGTATAAAACCAGAGGGAGCTTTTATGAAACCAGCCCTAAATTATCAGAGTACAGCAAATGAAAGATAATGAGACATAAGCAAGAAAAAAAGTAAAAATGGAAACCAGCTTGGGTGTTGGGTAGAGGAAATACATTTTTATCTTTATCACAAAGCCACACAGGAGCTTAAAGGGCATTTGATTGAGGCATTTGACTAAAATGCAAAGAACAAAGTGGGATCTAGGACAAGCAGCTGAGCAAGGCATAAGTTCATGAGCATATGAATCACTGATGGGAGGAAGATGATTTTATGCTATTTTTTTCTCAGTTGAGGTCTTTGGCAGTATGCCTGGAAAGGAGAGGGAACTGCATTCAAAGCAGTAGCTAATTAAGGCAGCCTGAGCAACTGGGGACAAAAAGAAGAGGAAAAACTATCTGCCATTTTTGAGTCATTTATAAGTTTTAGCATGTAAAGGCATGTAAGAGCCATATTACCAGTTGTCTACTGTACTGGAAGATGGAAATTGATCTTCTTTGAGATTAATTTATCTCATTTATATCAATTTATGAAATCTTAGGTTTCATTCCTCTTGGGTTTTGTCAGTTCAAAAAAATAATCAAGTTATTTTTTGTTCAATAACAAATCCACAAGCTGAAGAAGATATGTGTATTTCTATCTGCCTCAAGTTAAACAAGAACAGCAGATCATAATTAAGCTAATATAAAGCATCTGATTAGACTCAAGTATTGAAAGAGGAGACAAATCTTTGTGCTAATACAAGTCAGCAGATTGTTTCCCTCATACTTTGCATCTTCACATATGTAAGGAGTAAAGTGCACTGCTTATGTGAGTGAATCATGGTGTTGGTCAGAGGAACATTTTGGGAGCTCTTACTGAAAGCTGAATGGCACATATAAATAGAAAGAGCTGCTACATAAAATAATCCCCAATAGAAATACCTGCTCAATAGGCTTTGTGTATGTATTATTTGCACTAGGTCAGCTAAACAAGAGGATTTACATAACTGTGGCATTGATTCTGCCAAAACTAGAGAAGCCTGACTATGTTCTCTGGTACTGCTCTAAGGTTTGTGCTGTAAATGTGTCTGTGCAGGGCCAGGAAGAGCATCACAGGCTAAATAAATCTAAGCCTAGTTCATCCTCCAGCACTGCAGTAGAGTGCTCGTTTTCTCTCACTAAAAGGAGCCTCTTCTAGAAAAAACCCTTTGCCAGATAATTATGTCATTTTGGTTTATCTTTGTGTCCTTTGCCTTCCTTTCTCTGAGTTTATCTTGACTTTCTTTTTACAGTAGTTCCCATGGTATTAGTCTGCTGTAAATTCAGCTGCGGTTCATAATTATCTTTGAAAAACACACACGCATAAATAGCTACCAGGAATATATTATTTGTTTGTTTTCATTATAAAACTCATAATAGGGACGAGCACTGATGGTTTTGAGGAAGACCTCTCTGGAGATAAGCAAAATTTTCCATGTGTCTCTGAAATGAAATAACGGGCGCCTGCTGACTTGTATTTATCATTGCAGATCGTGCTGACTAACAGCTGGGCTTTTGCTAACAAAAAAAGAAAAAAAAAAAAAAAAGGTCTTACTCAAGGTACTATATTTGTCATTTGACTAGATTTTGGAACAGTATTAAATATATGGGGTGGTTTTTTTTCATTTATTTAGCCCATGGCAATCCATCCAAGGTATGGATTCTCAGCTGATAAGGAACATAATCACAGCAGGGCAGAGTCTGGCTGCAAATGGGTCTCATGTCTATGCTGCAAGCAAACCCACTGTTAACACTCAGGTGGGGCTGTTCTCAAACCTGGTTCCTTTCTCTGACAAAGTTACTAATGCATGGCACAGGAACACGCATATTTTAAATATCTGAGAGATGGCTTTCATTGCTGGTGATGTATTAGAGATTCCCTAATCAGAGAATAATTAAGGTTGGAAAAGACCTTCAAGATCTTTTGGTCCAACCATTAACCTACCAGTACTACAATCATCCCTAAATTTTCCCCCCAAATGCCACATCCAGACAACTGTTGAACAGTTCCACTTTCCCAGGCAATTTATTCCAATTCCTAACCATTCTTTTAGTGGAAAAAAAATTCTAGTATTTAATCTGAACCTCCTGTAATCAGAACCAGGATAATTTCTGTCAGAACTTATTGCTTTTCAAGCATTAGATAAAGAGCAGAGTTAAATAATCTCTTCAGAGAAAGATACTGATTTCAGCAATGATACTGGGTTAGAAAGTTGCCTTTCATTGCATTCATTCGTGTGACTCCTTTGACAGCAGGCACAGAAGTGTAGACAGTTTGTGAAAAATGGAGGCTGTAAAGCTCCAAAGCCGCACCTGATACTGCTAAAGAGACTGAAGTACAATGCCAGTGCTCCTGTGAACAGCTGAATTCTTTCTGAATCACTGTGTCCGGGTTCTGACTGCTTACGCTGTCAGGAAGAGCATGTGCCTGAAGTTTTGAGATCAGGGAAGGATAATGGAATGAAGCAGTGAGGATCATAACCTTCATAGTTAACAAATGTGTTTCCTCTCTGTTCCCTGGGTAACAGTAAGGGCTTGGAGATGCTTCCCAGGTCCTTGTGGCTCAGCAGCATTTCCTGGTGAGTTTGAATCTTTATGCCCAGTAACACTCCTTATTAAAATGGTAATGATTACAGCTAGTATTGTACTTTAAGTGAATATTCACATCTTACTCATTAATGTACTGAATCCTGACAGCTCTTTAAGTAAATCAGATTTATTGAAAGTTAGTAAAGCAGACACAGAAACCCTCAGATCAAGCAGTTCATATACACTCCAAATTAACAATGAACATGAAGTCCCCTCCTTAGGAACTTCATCTCTTCTCTTTCACCACTTAGATAAAGGAGAAAAAAAAGGGAGAAAACTTAAATTCCATGTGAAGCAACTGAATATACAAGCCATAGTTACAAATAAATCCTGCAGCCCCTTGCTAAACTGAACCAATGTTTAAGCTTCTAAGAACTGCCCCATGCTTCAAGGTATGTCTGCATCAGTTCTGAAAGAAAAGGACAGGATAACTGTAGAGGCTGACTATGAAAAATGTATGTGTGATTTCAATAGTAAGGAAATAAAAATGGAGTTTTCTCCTTCCTCTACTATAACATATAGAGAGTATATTAATGACTGATAGAACTGAAAGTTATTCTACCTGAGTCCAAGAGCTGTTATTTTTCAGATGCATTTGCAAAATAAAAGAGAAAATTTAGAACAAAGTGTAGTAACAAAGTTGGTATACCATGATTATTTATAAATAAAAGTAGAAATATTATGTGTGTGTATATATATATATATATACATGGACATTTAATGACATACATTGTGTTAAAATAACATTCTTTGCTCTTTGTTGCTGCTCAAAATTAGAATACAAGTGCTTGATGCCAAAGTTAATCTATACAGCACAACTTAAATACAGAGAACATACACAAGTAATAAGAAAAAAGTACAAAATGTACCCCCCAAAAATTAAATATGTATTTTTATGTTCCTCTTAAAATATGCAGTAGCTACATAATAATTATGCAGTGTTTGCAGTTAAAAATCCATGTAACTTTGCATTATACCTAATAATGGTCCCGTGTGTTTTGCAGTAGGAGAAAATACAACAAATTCTCTGTCCTTAGTGTAGGAAATGTGGCAGAAACATAAATATGTGTAAAGGCTATGTATATAGATGCTAACTGTGATGAAACTCTGGCCTAAATGATACAGGCTCAGGATACGTGTTGGATATTATCAAATGGAATTCTATGCCACATTTTTATGCAGAAAATTCAAATTTTTTCCTCCAAATATGATCACAACTTTTGCTTGAGTTTAAAAAAAGTACTGTATGAAAACTTTACATTATATGACTTGCCAGTATGTTGCCGACTTCCCTATAAAAATGAGATTAATCATCTGCCACAGAACTTTGACCTGGTGTGAGTGCATTTAACTTTGCCACTTTTCTACACCTGCTAAGGATTTGGATTTTAAAACTCGTACAGGTAGCTGCAGTAGCTAGAAGTTATGAGGGAGGAGGTTTCTTGCTACCAAATGGTAAAGTCTGGGCGTACACCTTGAAAATCATTGACAGTAAAAGACCGGGACCGTCTCCTGAGGGTAGGACGACTGGGATTTCTCCCTTTGACCAAATTTAAATAAGGATCGGATCTCAGGAAGCGTGGGTAGCTGTCTTGCTCCATCAGCCTGTAGACTGTGTTCTGTGCTCTGTCAAAGGTGGTGATGAGGGGCTGGTGAATATTCTGACTTGTGGTTTCTTTGGTGTGAAAGTCCAAATTCACCTGGAAAATGAGGAAAAGTGTATTTTTTTAATGCAACATTCATGCATTTCCTGAGTTATTATTCATAGCAATGACATTGTACATCGGTGAAAGGCTTTTCTGATAACAAGAAGACCTTGAATCCCCGACACAATAGGATGTAAGCACCCCAGAATGAGCATGTCTGTGTTCAGAAATGGCTGTCAGAAAGACTTCACAGCTGTGTCACTGCTACAAAGGAAAACAGGTAAAATAGGAGATAAAGTTTGGTGCTTGACTAAAAGTAACTTTCTAGTAGTGACCTTTGCGTAGTTGCAGCTCTCGGGCTTCACAACACCAGGCTAATACAGGACTCCCTCCATTCTCATTTAGGTTTCCTGTAGGGCTTTGTCTAATGAGGCTGTGTTAGTGAGTATTTAAAATTTCTGCTTTCTGTGTAGAAACCAGTACAGTAGTAGTGTAGGAAGGTGAGAACAGGAAGCAGTAGTAGGTGGGTAAGTAGGAAGGGTGAGAAAATTCTAATAAAAATATTTAAATGGGTCTCTGGAGTTTTATATTGAAAAGCATATCAAAATGATTGTTTATTCCATGTGCTGTTGCATTTGTCTTGGGAAATGTTCATTTGGTATGAGAATTTTATTGAAGTGTCAGGCACTGATTTAAAATGTTGTTTTCAAAAATAAGGTAGAATATATATAAAAAAAATTGTTGATCCAGTCAAAAAGTGAGTTCTATAATATGCTTTTTTTTTTCCCTCACTAAGAGACACCTGTCATTTCCATACAATTAGTTAAAACAAGTAGTTTAGATCTAAAAACTGGAGGGTAATTAGTGATGATAGAATGGTCCACTCACCTAAGATTTTTAAGAACCTATTGAACTGTATGCTCAGAAATTTATATGTAAAAGTTCTGTGGACAAGGAGTTAGAGAAAAGGTGCAAACTCCAGAGCTGTGTGATTTGAAATGAAGTGCTGCTGGCTGATCTCAGCTGCTCAGCTCAACCCAAGGAAGGAAGTCTGACTAAAGCCAACCGCTTAAGGTGAA
Organism: Empidonax traillii; assembly: GCF_003031625.1. Taxonomy (NCBI): domain Eukaryota; kingdom Metazoa; phylum Chordata; class Aves; order Passeriformes; family Tyrannidae; genus Empidonax; species Empidonax traillii. Next base: position 91,967 of record NW_020956116.1, read on the forward strand.
CCTGCACCAAATGAAAATGTGACAGGCAAAGAAATTGCTTGGTTGTTTTGAGTCAAAGTACCATTTCCATACCCTGTCCCCTCCTTAAGCTTCCCTCCTGCTCATCCCTTCTCTTGTGTTAATCTCAGGCTTTGACAGTATCAGCGCTTGTTACCTGACTGTAAATGCACAGGGACTGATCAATTGGCAACAACAGGTTCTGCTTCAGGCAACTCAGGGTGTCCTTTTTATGTTTGGCCCACCCCAAAGGCACACAGCAGGGGAAGAAATGAAATGGGACACAAGCCTTTGAAAGTGGGCATTTCCTGGGGAAAGAAGATCTGAATCTTATATGTAATCTCTGAGAAATACAGGTGGAAATTGCACCATTTTGCAATCCGTTTCTTAAAATGAGAATTACACCTTTTTTGCCCTTGTTACAGGGAAGCAGCAGTTAGTGTATAACTTCTGTTATTATGGAAAATAAATAAAAAACATAATGCAGGCATTGGTAAGAGACATATGCGATCTGCTCAAACTCAATAGAATTACAGGAAATTGTAAATCCAAAAGACCTATTGATTGTGATTTCACTGAAAAATTCATCATCTCCCAACCCGTTCATTTCCTTCTTAGGGAAGACAAAAAAAAATTCCTTTTGCTCACTTCTGAATCCTTTATAACACACTTCAGTAACATGAAGAAGCTGTAAATATGAAAACTTTTTGCACTATTATAATGTTATAAAAAGGCCTTAGTGTTGGTGAGGATTGTCACATCAACATATTTTTGTGCTGACAGTAACATAACAAGGATATGGAATTAGAGGAGGAGGGGGTGGAAGAGGGGGAGGGAGTCATTCAAGACAAGTCCATACTTAAAACATAGTTATTACTTTAAAGGATATGTTTAATTTAGTAGTTTCTTCTTATCTTTTTTATTCTTTTAGCTTATTTAATATAAAAGCTTCGGAATCTCTGTTATGTAATAATTTAAAAGATAATTAGTGTTTTGAGAGGGGGAATAAATTTATTGTTCTGGAGATAGCTATACATGAAGAGAGGTAATACTTCTCCACAAATGCTAGCTGATATATCTAATTGGAGCTTTAACATTTACTATCACTTTTTTTCTTAAATATATGTCATGTATGTGTGTATGTGTGTGTGTGTGTATATCCCAGATTTAGAGACCACTAGGAATCACTGATTCCTACGAGATAATATTTAAATTCATATAGTAACATGAAAGGGGTATTGAAAGGAGTATGGAAGACAGAACTATCTCTGCAGATTTCCTTCCAGAACTTTGATTTTTATTATACAGCCTTCTTATGTCGGCAACTACATAAAGTAACTGCTGCACCTGCTTCTGTCTTAAAAGCAGATTTCATCAGATGCAGTTGTGTCAAATACAGTGCAGAATGAAGAAAGTCTTTACCTCCTTTGGAGCATCTTTCTGTATGAATGTTTCAAAAATGGTCTTAGCTTTTGGCAGAAGTTCATGTGCAGTTTTGCTTTTCTTGTAATCCTCGCAAGCCATCCAGAACTCGATGTTCTCCTCACTGAACTCAGTTTTCAGAAACTTTGTAAAGGCATCCAGCCCAGCTACAGAAGGGAAAGTTCAATTGCATTAAAAAAAACATATCCTTATCAGACAGTTACTCTTTTCACACAGTCTGTGCAAAGAAGCAAAACAGTTTGTGCTGCCTTTGAATAATATCACATTATGGATAATTAACTTAAAATATATAAAGGTTTTTAAATAAGTGCAGTTTTACCATTATGATCCTGAGTGCTGTGACTTCCATGACAGAATTCTCAACATCAGTAAAAATCCACTACCAAGATCTCATAAATTTAGAAAGAGAAGCAAGCAAAACATGTGGATGTAAGTAGGAGTGATGGATTTTATTACATCTGAATATCAATTTAGGTTGACCAAATTGACGACTATTTGAATATTCTCCTATAAGTAAACTGTTCTCCAGCAACAATTTAAAGTAGATGGCTTTAAATATCTTTATAATTTGCTTTATGCTATTATTGTTATGCTGAGGATATTTTCTCTTTCTTGAGTGTGCTTGAATCTACAGAAGTCATGCAATGGTATTGATGTCAGCTGTTCAAGGAACACAGATTTGCAAAGCACACAGTGTCCAGCACTGTAGCTGAAACATATGTGTGGCCCTCCGAAATGAAAGGAGGAACATATGTGCATTTGATAATTATGTGAGCAGCAGGCCCTTCCAAAGGATAGCCAGCTTGGATCCTATCATGGGTTTAGAAACAAATTGTATCAGAAATAACAAGATCTTTTTCTTAAGTACATAGAACATGTCTTGCAATCGGGAATATTTGAGCAATATTCAGAATAGAATGTTCCTGTTTATTGAAGAAACTCTTTGCCATCTGTTATATTTCTTTGTTTGATAAAATACAAATGTTACTTTCAGCTGTTTTCAGTAGTTGACAGCATGCTGTACCTAAGCATGTGAGGAGAGCAGAAACACACACTGCTATAAATGACCCATCATACCTAGTTTAGGTAACTGCCAGGTCTACTTAAGGGATCAACTGGATTTTATAATTTTCCATCAATTTTCCATAATTTTCCATCAATTTTCCATCATTTTATCAGTTTTCCATCCTAACACTCTGCACAGAGACTAGAAGAACTACTGACCTTTCTCAGAAAGCAGTTTGTCAAAAGATTCTCCCCATTTCACTGCTTCTTCAGGAGACACACTGCTTAAGAAACAGAAAGGAATTGTGAAGAATGGTGTACTCTCTGTATTTAGGAAGCTGTGTAACTTGTGATCAGCTACCATTATGACTCAGGATCTTTCACAGAGCCTTTGATTAGATCACATTACCAAAGGAACTCATTCTCTTAGAGACTTCAGAAACATTTTCTTTAATTTTTTTTCCTGTCCTTTCTTCCTGCAGAGTTGTACTTCTTTTCCCCTTTTTAAAAAAAATCAAAGATTTTTTTTGCTTTGGTGTTTGCATTGCTCTACTAATCTTTGAGGGAATTGAGATCATTGTAAAACTCATAAGGGAACTAAGTCTGTCAGCTGTTTAAACTTGAGAAATGCTTGTGCAGAGGTGTGGTTTTAAATGCCCTCACTCTGAGGCTGTGTTACCACAGTCTGCTACTAATGAAATATGGAAAATTTGACAGCCTGAAAGACAGAGTTGTAGCGATGTCATTTAGGTGTTAGTGTTACAGGTTAATACCACTCGTAGTCTGGTTTGTTTGCCACAATGTCATGTTACTCTGAGACACTGTGCCTTGTTTATAAAACTCCTCATATTCTTCATCAAGCATGTCAAGATGCATGTATTTCACTTTGATTTCAGAAACTCTGCCCTAGAGAAAGTGAAGAAAGGAAAAAAAAAACCCACCTGGTTCCATTCACATAAATACAGTTTTGGAGAAATAATTTTTTTGGTTTTGTATAGATTAACCCTGAATGCACACATGGACAGTACTTGGGTTTTTAGTAGACCAGAACTGGAGTAAGCAGGAGGTGAGCTGTATCATGCTAGGACTAGGACCTAAGTTCCAAGCCTGAAGGTGAAGTCAATCTTTATCAGCTGCTTTTTGAATATTAATATTTAGAACCATTTTCATTTGAGGACAAAGCACAGTTCATGGAAAGTATCGATAAGCAACTTGTCCATGACTAGTTGGTTAGAACAATTTATGGATTGAATATTTCTGGAATATGATTCTCCCTTCCTCATTGAGTTTTGCTGTTCTGTTGCCTGATTCACATAGTTTGGGCTCCCTTGGCAAAACCTGTGGGCACATGACGTTTAGATGAAAGGGAATTCCAATCAGTTTGGGAAGGAATTTAAGCCAGCAATGACCTTGGTTTTGCATAAAACTCAAAAGGAGGAATTTTTTTAATTCTTATTTTAATAGGCGTCAAATATCTCCTAGCTGAAGTCATTGCTTACAGGAAGGGATTTTTTAACCAGGGAGAGAAAACCAGTTCTTGAAGTTCTTCAAATGCTGGAGAAGTGCAATTCAAGAAATGAGCATAGGCTAGTAAAGTAGGGGAATTCTGGAGTCAGGGAAAATGAGACCTCACTCCCTTACAGAATTTTTTAGTTATGAGAAGTACAAAAAGTGTGGTTCTCTGAACTGTGTGGACTGGGAAGTCTGGTAACTGTGGGTTCCTATAGCTATAGAAATTATTTTGGCCATAGTGGAAGGTAAAGCCTCATGACTTCAGACCACATACTCGGTCCACAACTGCATGGAATCCTGTAGAGGTTCTTTGTTGGGTTTGGAAACTCCTAGTGCGAGTTTCTGTTTCTCCTTCAGAATCTGCATCAGCCCAGCAGCCTCACGGATCCCCAAAACCTGGGTGCAGCAATGAGTTTGTGCAATAATGGACAGAAACCAAGATTTCTTCAGCCTTGCCACTTTCTAAATATGAGAAGAAACTAGTTTAAACTAACAGATTACAGGCTATTTCTACTATTACCTCACTGTCCATCTGCAGTGCTTCATTAAATTCTCTTTCTAAGTACGTTAGTAACTCTCTGTGAAGAATGGAAATCAGGAAAGCTAAGTAAATCACTTTTAAAAAATCTCAAATTTTTATCTCACTTTAATATGTGAAAAAGAGTAATTTTCTTCTTTATTTTTTGGGGGGGGGGTTTCCTATTTTTGGCAAGAATAATTGTCACTTCTCTAATCTGTATATGAAGACCGGGAAAAATCTGCAAGTTTCTTTTCTCTACAAGAACAGCTGAATCTTGTTAGTCAGGCACCTGTCTGAAGCAACATGGTAAAAGGTAGCTGGCTGAGGGAGACAGTGATGGTCTCTTAAAAGGGTGAAATTCTTCAGAGAATTATTATTGCTATTGTATCTTCCTCTGAAAGTGCCTTTTCACAGACTGTAAGAATGCAGTGGTGGCTGGGTATTTTGTATTAAATACCCTGGGTAATGAGCACTGCCTGCATACAGACTGCAGGGCAGCTGTCCTTCCTCTTTTTAGATGCAATCTTAGCATGGTTTTACATGTCTGGAACTGAGATGGGTGGGATATTTCCAAATGTGAGCAACAAACTGCCTAGTTATCCAGATGCATGGGTGCAAGCGTTTAGATACCACCCTCTCAGCCACTTTTCGGTGAGTTCTAGAAAGAGAGTTTGGGCCTTCATGTGATTTCTACCTTGTACTCATAACTAGTGAGGGCTTGTAAGAAGCAGTTCTGGTCAAAGCAGGCAGCTTGTTCCAAAAGACAGGAACTGTGTAGACAAGGGTCATCAAGACAAAAGAGCATGGTAAGCACTGAAGTGTTCTGAAATGATCTGTGGTGGGAAGAAAGGGGCAGCAAATATTTTAGGCCATGGAGTTGCATTACTTTACATATTCCTTCTCCTTAGTCAGGACCTAAAAATGCAGTTCTTAATATATTGGTGAGATCTTGGTATCCTATTGAAGTCAGAAACTAAACTCTTGTCGAAGTCCATAAAACCAAGAATTTACCCTGCATCTTTATGAAAACATTATAACAGGGACAGTATTACCACAGTGTATAAACATCAGTATGAATTTTGGGAGACTAGAGTATTCAACCAATTACTGCAGTTACTGAGGAACTATGCATTAAGTATTTAACACGTATATGGCATCTGTACAACACAGAATTCTTTGGAAAATTTGCTTTGCAGGGCGATTTTGCTGCAAGCAGTGGTTTGTTAGCTGTATTTCTGAGTTGATGCTTGCTCTGTGTAGTCAGTGGACTAACACAAAGGCCATTGGCATAAGTAAAGGTTTAAATGTATCTCCAAGATTATGGGGAGCTGTGGTGTGAGAACACTAGTGGTTCTAGAGTTACCTTGATGTGTACCAGGTATTTCTGTAGTGTTTGTATGCTTGGGTTAGATTGGTAGCTTTCAAATTAAATAGGTGTAGAAAGCATTACTCTGCCAAGTCTGAACACACATAGATGCAGGTAATGTTCTGAGTCCCATAGACACTTCTTGGAAGGAATCCCCATCAACTCAGTCATTTATAAGGCTTACCTTGCTGCTTTTGCCAAGTTTCCAGGTTTACCAAGATGATCACTTTCATGGAATTCAGGTTTCTGCAGGAGAAGGCTCAGCCTATTTCTCTTCTGCTTAGCTCTACAACAGATTTGGAGTAGCTTTTCAAGTAACCTTTTTGAAAATTGTTTATTCCCTCTCAGAAATTTCCTTTTACTATTATCTCTGTTTCTACATCATAGATCCTGCTATTTTTACTTACAGTAATGCTGATGTTGCTTCTCCTACATATATTATTCACATTAATTATTTTTTTCTTTATAGCTTAGCACAAATTCACATATGAAGAGAAATGGAAATCCTTTTGTTTTCAGCATGCTTTTAATTTATTTTAAAGAGGAAGGGGCAAAATTTCCCATTAGAGAATGCAAACAGTTGGCTCAGCGTCTTCTACTTTTAATGTAGAAAAAGGAAGTATTGCTTCCTGTAATTTCAAAATTTTGAAAAGAAAGTTTCCCAGATCATATTCAGCATTTCTCAGAACTTCTTCCAACCTTTCTTTCCTAGTTTTCTTAGACCATTATTTGATTTGTTTCTTGTTCTTAAAAAAATACTTCCACAATGAGTTAATATTTTATGTATGCAATTTCTAGAGAGGCAGTTCATGAGTTTTCATATGTGTGTCAAAAATAAAATTATCTGTGCCCTAAATTCACACCCACAAGCTATGTTAGAGGAAACCTTTACGTAAGCAGAACACTCAGAGGGTCGGCATGACCTGAAAACTTACCCAGGCTTACTTGCTTTGTGTGGCTCCTCTTTAACCATTGATTTCATGGCTTTGTAATAGGATTTATCCTTTGAAGCAGAGATGTTTAGCTGGGGGAATAAAAGAAGCGGGTTCTCCATCTTCCTCCAGAAATGCTTCCAAAACCTTCCTCTTGCTCCCTCGCAGGGGTCACACCTGGTTGTAGCCGATGTGCTCGGGGGGGAACTCTCACATGCTGCGTCCACCCGGGATGCCCCCCGGTAGGAAACGGCGCAGTTTGCAGAGGAGGTGGTTGGAAGAAGGTGGTTCTCCCCCTTCACTGCCACTGCAGCTGCACGTACGTTGTGCTTTAAGTAGAGTTCTGGTTATACGCTCGTCATTTGGGGAAGTGAGATTGCAACTTTGCAGAACGTCCGTCGCTCGTGCGGGCAAACCGCAGCCAGAGAGCAGCTCCGGGGTGCCTGCTTCTGCCAGCTGATGCTCTCCTAGGCTTAGGGGGACACCAACAATCTGCCCCCAAACACCTGTAAGAAGTGTACATGGTGTGGCCCAGTTTCTCTAAAATTAACTTCAATGACAATAATGTTGTGTAAAACAGTGTACAACATCGTCTTGAGCTCTCAGAGAGCTTCCGTCTGGCCTTAAACTACTACTCACAGCTGAGTTGCCACATCCTGGACACAGAATTAGTTCCATCTCCAGCAGGCTGCCTTGAAACTTGGGGTTTCTCAGGGTCTCCTGCAACAGCCAGATGAAGCTCTGGTTGGTCAAGCATTTTGCAAGCAGAGATTTTAATTTTTGCACCATTCTTCAGAAATTATAACCGCTTCTAATTTCAGATTTGTACACTTAAAGATCCTTCCATATCTTCTCTATGTATGGATTTATTTTTACTTGCAATCTCAGTCAGGATAAAAAAAGTCTTTAGTTCAGAACAAAAACATGTGACTTCTTTTAATTATTATTTTGATAGCAAATAACCCAAAAATTCTCAATTCAGTTTGCATAATGAAAAAATGTATTTATCTTGTAAGCTGAACAGCACAATTTACTTCTTCACATACAAGTTTGATGTGAATTAAGTTTCATGGTTTTAGGTTCAATTTGTGTTGGAGGTGTCATAGGAACAGATCATCTACTAAAGAAACCCCCTCAGTGCTAACTGAACGAGGTGCTGGAGAAGATTAAAATTATGCAGTAGTTAATTGATTAAGAATTAAATAGTTCTCCTTTGGTTTTTGAAGTGCCAATGTCTCATTTTGATCATTCAGGTAAGACATTGAGTCTTGGGGAGAAGACATGACCTCATCACCTCCAATAATTTTGTCGAGTTCTACAGAACTGCTGCAGCATTGGTAAATTCTAATGAGGGTCCGCCCTGACCTCTTTCCTGTGGCTTGCAGAGCTAAGGAGGATTGGAGGTACTAATACTCAAAAGAAATAAAAAAACCCAACAACTCTTCTGGGACTCCAAATTTGTGAAACATTAAAAAAAAGAAGCTGTTACGTGTTGTGATTTTTTAAGAGCAAAAAACTGAAATAAAACACACATGTGCTAAATGTGTGATACAAATTTTGAAAGCAGACCGAATGGGAAATACTCAGTGAATAACTGCTTTTGTAACCCAAGGACCTTTAAGGAGCAGGGTTATGGTTTCAACTTCATTTTCGGTTTTGGAGTAGGCTTATATATCACATCATGCTTATTTTAAACTGCCTTTAACCACAGCTGTGTTTAATAATTTATTCTGCCTTTTACTGATAAGTCGATAAATATAGACTGCATCATTTTATTTCACTTTTCTGCAGTAGTGGTGTAGTCACGTGAGCTTTTTTCACCTGTTCTGTGTATATTATGCTGTCTGTGTTTGTCTGCCATAATTTTATTACCTGGTGATTTCAGTTCCCAAAAAATTAATTGTAGCCTCAGTAGTTCATATAAGCTGATTTAAGAAAGATTTGGAACATCCCTCAGAAGTGAATTATGGTGGCATTGCCACTGTACCAGGTGACTTACAGATGGGAATGAGCAGCTGTGTCAGCTCTTTCACCACCCATCAGTGATGGGCTCTCCCCTGAGAACATCTCAATGGCTTGACCAACACATTCTTCAGTGACCCTAAAGCAACAGGTGCTATGCCTTAGGTGCTGGAAATATTGCTGTACTACCCCTGTGGCAATAGCAACAGTCCTGAATGCAGCAGTGTGCTGTGCATCTCCTGAGAATTCATTAGGAAATGTGGAAGAGTGGGGAGAGAAAGGGAACAATCACAAAAAATTCTGCCCCACCTCCCCTACATTTTTGCCCCTCGTTAATAGAAAGCTAATATTAAATCTAGGCCATGAAGTAGCCAAATTACATCCAAGTCAGACTGTGTTTTGTCAGGGATGGTGCTGGTGCTAATAAGCATTTCTGTTTTGCGCTGCAGGCTACAGTAGTTATAGCAACAGTATTAATGACCCTGTAAATGCTTCTGGGCCATTTTGGATACTGCAAGATGACGATATAGAAAAACGAGTAAGTTATTTTAAGCTGGAAAAAGCAGACCAAGAATATTATGTTGATGACATGACTAGAGACCCAGAAATCCCTAAAGAAATTTGTGATGGGAACTAAATGTCCTGCTTTTCAACCATTTCTCTAACCACTGAAATATATCCACAAATCTTTCAGGAAGGAGACTACGGATTTTTAAGCCCTTAAATCAAGATCATCTCTTAAATGTGAGAACAATATTGACTTAATGATTTATAACTTGTAGAAAAGAACAAATACATTTCTCAAGATGAATACAAAATGTATTGCGAAACAATCTTTATGTGACACAAAAGTAAAATTGAATAGATCATAAAGTGCAGTAAGTTCCTTGAGGTGATGTCCTGATCCCTCTGGGCCTGTTCTTCAGTTGAAAAGTGTCTGTACTGGCTTCTGTACCTGTTTATAAGGTCCTGTCACAGCTGATGATCAAGTCATGCTTGCTTTCTATAGACACAATAGCTGCCTGCTGCGAGAGAAATATCGACTGATAGTGTTAGCAATAAGGGCTTTGTATTATACACTGAGTTTGTCTTGTTTCTTTTTTAAAGGAAGGCACTGAAAGGCTCAGCCTTTCAGCTCAGCTGAATAGAAGTGCAGCCCCGATTGAGCGGTTCAGCTCGGCACAAAGAACTAGAGCACAATGGGGAGTTCTCCTTTGTCAGTAATCCTGCCGCCTCTCTCTCCAAGCTATTTTCCTTGCTTGCCAGGTAAGTGTAAACTTTTCATCCTTCACGTCTGTGCTGGCGTTTTGGCACTGCCCAAGTTCCTCCACAGCCAAGCTCCCCATCGCTCTTATTCAGATAAAATCTTATCAGTATGGCTTTTGCTGCGTTAAGTTTCTGCTAAAGCGAAGCAATATTCATCTTTGTGGGAAGAAAAACAAACAAACAAAACCAAGAGAGGTTCTTCAGCGTTCTTTGAGGAAACAGGCATGGAAAGAAACTTCACAGAAGAGCATGGGCTGAAAAGATGAATTTCCATCTTCCTTTTTCAAGTAAAGGGATTTGAAAAATTAAAAATTAAAATCACATGTTTTGAATTAATTTAGTTTTAATAAATAACTCTGCTCTTTACTAACTCCTGAATAATTTAGCACTCCTCAATATTTATGTTGTTTATTCTTTATTGGAAACCATAATTGGACCTACAATTTAATAATTATATGATGCAACATGTGGTTCTTCTGTTTATCTTTTGCCTGTGAAGCAATGCCTAAGTAAAATAGTTTTATTGGAAATCCCAAGTAGAGGATCTTGCAGTCTGCTAATTCAGTGGATTTGTTTAGTGGTGCACTTAAAAGTTTCATCCCAGTGGAGGAGTTTGGCTTATGAGATACTTCAGAGATAATGAAAGAGAAGCATTGCAACACCTGCACATAGTTCACATTGTAAAGCCCTGTTTTGTTGCTGATGTTAAAAAGGAAGGAAACAAAACTGCATTGCTTCAGATGTGGACTACTGACAACAGGAACATAACACTTTGCATTTGGGATCTGTCACTCTGTCAGCCAGGGACCTCAAAAGAACTTTGTAAGGAGTCCGTGGTGAAAACTCAAGGCTTGGCGCAGGCTTGTTGAATCTTTGCAGTTTTACCAGAACCTCTGCTGTGGAAAGTGTTTACATCTGTGCTAAACTGAATCCATTTATTTTGTCTTTGGAAAGGTCAGAATAAGAAAGTGAGTCTGCAAAGTTCTCAGCTGTGTTCATTTCCTGCCTATCCCGCGGTTACATGGCCGGCACCTCTGATTAGTTCTGTTTACATACTACATACATCACTGTCACAATTAATCTTCAGGAAGCTGGTTTCTCGGTTGAACCACTCTGTGTTTACAGCCAGCTCGCACAAGTGCAGAGCAATGACATCAGTGCTCATTAGACAATTGCCTGTTAACAGCCAGCTTCCTGAAGGGCTCACCTAGGACACTCACATGCATTTTTTAAAAACGTGTTTATCTTAGTGTGGTATTTACAGGAAATGCTGAAGGCAGGAATGTTCTCTAAATCTTGCCCAAAATATCCTACTGGAGTTCTGCGCTACTGGATTTATTTCTGTCTTACAGAAGCCCGGAGGGATTCCTCACATGACAACCTGTTATTTTTTTTATTATTATTTATTTATTTTAAGGAGAAAGATTTTATCACTCCAAGACAGCAGTGCAAGCAGCATCAAGTATTGGGCTGAGCATTTTCTGGGTCCTTCTGGGAAAGGTGTGGGAGAAGGGAATGGAGACATTATTGCTTAATCATACAAGAGGGCTGTGAATCCTTGTCTGCTGACTATTAGCCATGGAATCAAACTCAAGGGAATAAAATCTGTGTTACATCAGGGCTCAGTCTGCTATCAGTGAACTACTCAGTGGTTAAAGCAGAGCCAACATGTGTGATGCTAAGCATGCCCTCACTCTGCTTTACCAGTCAGGAAATTGAGGATTATCTAGGAATAATTATGAAAAAGGGATTCAGGAATATCTAAGGATGCTGCAGCCCAGGTTAAACTACGAGGGCAGGCCTTGTCAAACATCCACAATGCACAACTAGGGATGATGTAAGGAACATTTCATATCAAAAAGACAGCTCTGCAGGAGTGGTGGCTACCCCAGGGCTGGAAGAGCACTCAGAACAGATTTTGAAGGTCACACTTTGGTATTTAGGATGAAGTTAGGCAGGGCCTAAGAGCTCAGATTCTACTGTAAAGCCACACATGATGGCTGCAGGGTTGCATCATGTTTACCTTCAATATAAATAATATAGCACTGATACAGGGACACCTCATTCTGCCTACTTAAAACATAGCTAAGGTTTCTGCAATAATACTTTCTTCAGCTTGCATGTTATTATGTTTTATTCAGTGTTACTTCTTCCTGATATGGTGTATTGTTCTGATGTCCTGATTTAGCTGTTGCAAATAGTCCTGGGGTTTACAAAGTATTATGGTGGATTGCTCATCAGAGCAGTAAAAGAATTGGTACCTAAAAAATTGAAAACATATAGCAAATATCTATCTATATGAATATATAAATAGATTATCTTCAAAGTCTGTCAAAAGCATCTGGAGATATAAAAGCCACATGTCACTGATTTTTCTCTTCAGTAATTACCCAAAGAAATTCACCACTAAATTTAGGTAAAACTTTGTAATAATGCCACATCACATTTCAGTGAGTATGAAATCTTCGGAATGACTGGGAACTTTTCCAGGAAGGTTCAGCTGTTTTTTGAGGTTTGAAAAAAGCTGTAGTCTAAAATAAGTAAGTTGGGGTAGCTTTATTTCCTATGAAACTTTTCATGAAAGTTTTGGAGGGGTAGTTTCTTTTCCTACTCCCAAACTGTTAGAAATCTTATGAGGAAGCTGGCTTCAAGGCAGGGACACTCATTGTCAGTGTTCACCAGCCAGTCATAGCCTGTCTTCCTTTTAGCTAGTGGGCAGAATTTCCAACAAAAGCCTTCCATTATCGAGCATCAGGGTACCAGTGGCTTTCCAAAAGCTGCCATCCGATTTTTTCTTCAGATTTGCAATCACCCTCAAGAAAAGCTTGCTGATTGCCTAACACAGTAATAGGCTGAGGGCTGTGAACCTTAGCGAGCCTTCAGAAAAGCTTCAGGCACAGCAAGGATAAAGCTTCGCTCCTGTAAAGTACTTGTGTGTGTGTGTGTAATTCCAGTCGTGCAAGAAATCCTACCTGATTAATTAGCTGTGTGGGGTTGGAGGCTGTGAGATCTGGCAAAGACTGAGCCATTTTGGGGCACAGCAGATGGAGGCAGCGACACAATGAAGAATTGAACTTATTCTTCATTCTACACTCTAGGCAGCAGATTTTATGAATTCTTCACTGTCGCTCTTGCTGTTATGTTCATGACAAAAGACCTTGCCATTGGGGCACTATCCATTTCTCGAATTTTTGGGGCTTTTAGCCTGAGTCATGGCATGCTTCATGATTACGGGTTTGATGACACAGGTCGTAGCTTTTGCAGATGTTGTCCTCGATGACCTCTGGTTTTCACACCAGCATCAAAACCAGCTTCTCATCAGGTCCAATCTGCTGCTCCTGTCTTTCTCATCTGTGCTTCTCTGCCGCAGCTAGAATAATGGGAATTACAAAATTAAATTTTTGCAAAGCTTGCCAAAAATGTTTCCTCAAAACAGAGGAAATATGATATTTGCACTTTCATTATGCGCACCAGGAAACAAGCTATTCTGGTCTCTCTGTTGAGTAAAAACAGATGATCATATACCAGATTACACTGTCAATTTGATGAACACGAAACTTATAATAAGTTTGATATTGCTGTAATCAACAAATCTAATACCAACTTTGCATGTCATTTGTTTCCAATCAGTCTAAATTGCCTGAGGACAGAGACTGTTGGTCTGAAACCTGTCTGTGTTGCACGTATGAAATAATTTCCTCTCCAGTTTGCAGTGACCACAAGTCATTTTTTGTAATGCCTAGAGAAGGTCTGCAGACTGCTTTGCTTCATTCCCAAATGCCTTTCAAATTCAAGGAGGCGAAGTAAGTTGTGTGGTTTGTTTTGGTTTTTGTTTTTTTTTTTTAATGCCAGAATGGTCTCCAAGTTTAAAATCTTTGCTTCCTGGTTACCAAATCACACCCTAATCCTGACAGCGTAGATAAGTACTCCCCAGAGGATGGATGTATGGGTACCCAGGTTTTCCAGTACCAAAATAAGGCACCTCAGGTGATGGTTGACAGTCCCGGTGCTCCCTCTATTGGAAAAGTTTTGACATGTCCTTTCTCCTTCAGAAAAAGAGGACATGGATGGCTCTGCTTGGGAATCAACATCCCTAGTTTTCCCCAGCCAAATCTAAAAAAGCTGTGCTCATCCATCTGCTGCTGGTACCTTCCATTGTCCCTCCCTCCCATCTCCACTCACTCCGGTGAGGGGGCCTTGGTTCAGTAGCAATATACAGAGAAACCATCTTGAAAGACTTAAAAAAAGTGCAGTAGTCTAATGTTTTGCAAATATTCTGCCCAGGTGCTTCCCTGATGAAAGGAGTCAGTTGTTTGGGTTTTTTTTTTTTTTAAGCATCTGATTTCCAGCACAGGCCACGGGCTGAGGCACAGCCATAGAGGACACAGGACTGCAGCTCCCTGTGTCCCCCTGGGCAGGTCTCCTTCCAGCCCTCCTGCCCATTTCCCTTTCATTATCCCATACTGTTTCTTCTCCGGAGGAGGTTTCGCCACAGCTTGTCCTGTCAGGGTTTCCCCCAAAGTTTAGAGCTCCCTGTGAGCAGGGCTGGACCTGCAGCCAGCAGAAAGGGCAGCTAAGGAGAGCTGAGCACAGCCAGGCCACCCTGGGGCCGAGGGTACCCATCACACACCCCCAACAGACCCCTGCTGAGTCACACAGAATCACAGAATCAATTGGGTTGGAAAAGGCCTCTGAGATCATCAAGTCCAACCTATGACTGAACACCAGCATGACAATTAGACCATGGCACTAAGAGCTACATCCAGTCTTTCCTTAAACACCTCCAGGGATGGTGACTCCACCACCTCCCTGGGCAGTCCATTTGAATGTTTAATTACCCTTTCTGTGAAGAAATTCTTTCTAATGTCCAACCTAAACCTCCCTTGGCTCAGCTTAAGACTGTGTCCTCTCATCCTGTTGCTTGTAGCCTGGGAGAAGAGGCCGACTCCCACCTGGCTACAACCTCCTTTCAGGTGGTTGTAGAGAGTGATGAGGTCACCCCTGAATCGCTTGGTTGGAGGGTCAAGTGGTCCACATGGGGGCCAGACCTTGTGTTGGCTCTTGCCCCTGCTTAAGGTTCAAGATTGCAGGCCCTGTCCCCTGGTGATCCACCCTGTGAGCCATGGGAGCACACACAGGTGAGCCAGACCTCTCTGGTACCTGCAGTTTTGCTATCTGGTTCACACCAACTCATCCCAGACATGTTGCCACCATGTGAACGTCCTTGTCAGCTGCCTGGGGGGCAAAAGGATTGGCCCTCTTGACTCTCCAAACTCAGACCATCAGCCCTCTTTTAAAGATCATCTGTATCAGAGAACCCTTCTGTCCCTGCTGAGGATGACCAGGATGCTCTTATCACTTGCTCAGCCTGTACATTGTTGCTTCTGATGGATCTCCAACATCTAGAGCTGGGTGATCATGCATCCATTTCCTGGTCACCCGCTTCCAATAACAGCCCCATTAATAAGAAATCTCTGTATGTGTTGAGGGCACAGGCCCAATATATATTTTGGTTTCTGATATTTCTGTGGCAGGGTTGTGCAGACGTGGCAAAAGACACAACTGCTCTCTTGATGTTTGCACCTGGAGTCATTATCTTGTGACTGAGCGCAGGCAGGAACCTGTGTAATCTCAGTTGTAAAAAAAAAAAAAGGTGGACTCTGAGCTGGGGTCCTTTTCTGGCCTCTGAAGAACCATTTGGCACAGCTTTGGCTCTGTGCTTGCCATGCTGTATTCATTTAGCTGGTGTGATGGTTATCTGAGCTGAGCTGAAAACAGGGAGCCCTAGCAAGCCCTTGGGGCAGAGCCAGAGCAGACACTTCAAAGATAAATCCCAGGCTTGTACCTAGGACATGTGAGGGAAAGCCTCTTGTGCACCAGTGAGCCTCTCTGAAGTCTCATTTGGGCTCCTGCAAAACGTGCTCCTTTTCAGGCACCTTCTGTATCTCCATTTCTGATTATCATCATTTGGGGGCAGTTATGCTTGTGTCAGGTCTTGCTCTAGCCAAGCATGATTGGATCAAATCTCAGCATTTTAGCTGTTAAATTATACAAAATCCAGTACAAGCAAGGAAAAAGTCATTGCTCTGGGGCTGTGTCCAGATTGTGCCAGGGAAACTGTAGTTGTTAATCACCCTCTTCCTGGGTGGCGAAGGATGCTCTCCCTTTGCTTGAATACTGCTTGCTCCAGCAGACCAGCTGGTGCACCCTAAGATCACGAGTGCTAGATGTAAGACAGTCCTGTGGTATTTCTAGGCACAGTCTGGCCTCTGCAGGACAGAAGTTGTTGGCAAACAACCTCAGTCATATGCAAAAAATGGTGGTCCAGTGACCAGCTCAGCTCTCAGTGTATAACTGCAGGTGAATGCCATAGCGATAACAGGTGGCTGACTAAGTCCAGACAAAGTTGGTTATTTGAAGAGAATGAAAATTTCTTATATCTAATCCCCAGTGAGAGTGACTCAGTAGCCTTATATGGACACCCTAAGAGGTATATGTTGGCACATGAGAAACGAGCACCAGAGCTCCCCACATGGAGGGACTGCAGGGTCAAAGAGCAAAGGCCGAGGTGTGTGCAGGGCCACGAGCCTTCAAACTGCAGTGTGGGGAAAACCAACCTGAAGGAAAGAGATGCTCACTGCTGTCTATCTACCCCACATCAGGCACCCAGCTGACTGTTGCCTCCTTGCTGTCCTTCTGGCAGTGGTGCTAGTCCTTATGCCATGCCTTCTCCTTCCTTATGAGGCATTGGAATTTTTCTCCTGAATTTTTCCCCTCCCTGCACTAAAAGCTGTGAGCCCGGGGACAGAGGTGTGGGTGATGGATGTGCGCAGCTCCTGACCTCAGTCTTAGGGACAAACCCGGTGAAGAAGTGTAAGGTGAATTGGTCCAGTGTGATCTGAAGTGATACTGAAAGAATGAGCAATATTGCTGTGGCCTTGCAAAGCCCTGAGTAGGCTAATTAGCCAGGGTGATGGCATGGCTAACTGGACAAGGCTAGGTGTGGTGCTGGTACAGCTGTTCTGCTGGTGTATGCAGGGAGGAAACCCTTCTGATTGAACTTAAACTACTTCTAGGTCCTCCCTAACATTCCTGGTTGAGGTTTCCTTTCTGTGGGACCAGATGCCACCTGATCTATAGAAAGGATACAGGATGTCATAACTCTCCTTGCTTTGTGTGAGTGTTGGACCAGATGGGTTCTGGCTCCCTTCCAGCCTCAGTTACTCTCTGAGTCTGAACTCACCAAAGGACTTAAGTAT
This sequence comes from Empidonax traillii, assembly GCF_003031625.1. Taxonomy (NCBI): domain Eukaryota; kingdom Metazoa; phylum Chordata; class Aves; order Passeriformes; family Tyrannidae; genus Empidonax; species Empidonax traillii. Next base: position 109,229 of record NW_020956116.1, read on the forward strand.
CTCCCCAAAAACAAACGAGCCAACAAATCATCCCCAGTGAACCAGAAAATTGTGGAGCAATGAGCAGCACAAAGCCCATTGATCTTTCACTCAATCCAGCATAGCAATCGAGGAGTTGTACCGTGGACTCTTCCCCAGTTTGCTCTGGGATACACTTCCCAGGGGCTGCAGGTGTCATCGACAGACTCTTGCATTGCAGGGAGCAGCTGTTGAATAGAAATGGTGGAGGGTCATTTATCTGGAGTTAAAGCAGAATCAAATGATAAATTGTTTGCTGCAGGCAGGGCTGTGCTGTGCACACCAGCAGTGGGCAGTCGAAGTCCATTCCAGTGTCCGCTCAGTGTCCAACCTGCACTCAGGGTGGGAGGTTGGAGAGGTGTCCCCCACAGCCAGGGGAAGGCAGAAGTTTCGTCTTGTGTTAGAAGGTGGATTTCCTCTTGATTTTAGCACTGGCCTGGGCATTAGCATCTGACAGGAGTCTGCAGGCCAGGCAGGAGCTGGGAAGAAGGTTTAGTGTAACGAAGAAGGTAACGCAGCTTTGGTTTATTTTCTGAGATGGATGAGATCATTTCTTCCCTCTGTATCACAGTCCCGGGCTCTTGTATTTTTCATGCTTCATTAAAAGTGTTTGTAATTATATGAGTGGCTTCAGAAGCCAATTAAGCCTTCATTTGGAGGCTGCTCTGGGTGCTGGAAGCCCTCCATTAGCCTGGGCTTCTGCCAGGGAAAAACACTACATAGTCTTTAACAACTGCACCAGCTCCTATCTGCTTAATGTTGATTTTCCTATTAAGTTCAGCTAATACTTTCCTAATTGTGTGAGCTGGGCCTGAAGCCAGTCTGGGTGACTTTTGCCAGCTGCTTCCAAGGCTGAATCAGAGATGAGCAAAACCCTCACAAACACTTCACTACGCACGTGTTCAGTCGCATCTAAACAGCGGCTGTTCTCCCCAAAACTGACTCAGACTTTGATTTGTAACCCCTGTGTTGTTTCCCAAGGCAAGCCCCATAACAATCAGGAGATGAGGATGCTGGATAGCCTACTCACCAGGGCACTAGGAGTCCAGAGCTCACCCCATGAGGTACCAGCAAGGATGCCGGGAAATCAAAGGTCAGCCCCTCATCTCTACTTGTCGATGAGCCACAGACCAGGAATTATTGTGTGGGTATTTTGAGGCAGGTGATACAGTGCCAACTACCCAGGAGGGAATACCTACAAATGGAAGGGCTTGTTACATCTACAGGTCCGTGTGTGGAAGGGAGCACACTGACACCACTGCGAGGGTAGGAGATTTCAGTCACAGAGCTCAGGGATGCCATTCATCTGCTGTGAATCTGCTACTCATGAGAGGGACTTACTGGCTCAGGCACTTTTCACTGTGGTTGAGGCAGAGGTGAGATGGGAACTACCCCACAGTCTAACTGGGGAGTCACCACCTGGCTGCAGGCTTGGAAACTCTGCCCAGGAGCTGGTTCTGGAAGCCATAAGGAAAGATAGGATTTTTTTTTTTTTTTTCTTTTGGGAGCAAGTGTAGAGGCAACATCCAAACAAAATATCTGTTATATCGTACTGGCAGCAGCAAAGTTGCCTGTTCTCTGAGATTCTTGATGAGAAGCAGAATCCATTTATCAGCAGATGATTGACAGCCATTGCTAGGTGAGACCTTCTGTCTACACATGAAAAGTGTGTCCTTTTCTCTCAGGCTACGGATTTTCTAGAGAGGTGGTGAGTGCTCCATCCCTGAAGACATTTAAGGCCAGGTCAGACGGGATTTTGAGCAACCTGCTCTAGCTGAAGGTGTCCCTGCCCATGGCAGGGGGATTTGAACTAGATGGCCTTTTAAGGTCCCTGCCTACCCAAACTATTCTATAAAATTAGGCAAATGTGTAGATTCATTGCAGACTAGGAGGGAAAATAAGCAAATCTGATTTTATTTAATAATTGAATCTCATTCTTTAATTAAAAATGGCCAGGCAATTGAATAATTTAATTAAAAAAGCTTACCTAATTTCAATTAGCTCTGATTAATGGCTATTCCTTCAAATTAAAATATCACTGTGATAGAAAGCACTGGGCTTGGACTTTTCATTTTAGAAACACTATTCCCTTTTAACTTTTAAATCCTTGCAGCTCTAATACAATTATTATGTGCTAGTCAAGTTTTAACGCCTTGTTACATCCTAACACTGCCAAATGTGAGGCATTCACCTTGACTCCGAGCAGCTTGTGTTTGGAGCTGGTTTGCTTCTCAGTGCAACAGTCCCTTGTTTCAAGCCCCTCTGGGCATGGCTGCAGCCAGTCATTTCACAGAGAGCCTGGGCTGTGTGACAGGTCCCCAGGGGGACAGCAGGCCACCAGAACTCACTGACGGCCACAGGACTTCTGTGGCCACTGGACTGTGCAGACCTTTTGGAGAATGCATTGAACGTTTAGGTGTTTAATGTAGGAAATGGGGTCTTTCGGAAGCCAAAACCATGTTTGTTTTCTCAACCGTGACAAAAGTAAAACTTAAAAAAGCAGCCATGTGGCAAGTCCAAAAGCTAATTCATCTTGGAACTTCTGGCTGCAAAACACGGCTCCTGTGTACGGTGTTTGGTACACAGAGAGGGAAGTTTAGGGAGCTTGTAATGCTCTGCAACACAGCACTCGACATCCAAACAAGTCATTACTGTAGATGGTTTCCTGGTAGCATAAAGAAGCAGGAGGGAGACAGGGCTGTTTCAGAGCAAAGTTGAAAGCACTAATTGACTTTTACTCACTGGGAAAGAAGATGTAGCATGACAAATGGCCTTGTGGTTGGAATCATTAGAGACTGAGGAGAGAGCTGCTGGCTAATGGGGCTCTACTGGGCATAAATGACTGTGTTAGGATTGCTGTGAGCAATTTGCACCATGTGCTTGTACAGCACGGGAGGAGTCAGCAGGACCCCAGCTGGCACCACGTGGCCAGGCAGAAAGTGAGGCAGCAGAGGGATGGGGCTGGAAAGGATCAGCGAGGAAACCAGCAGCACCTGATGGTTTCCATTGCCTCTGGGATGAGCAGGGCTGCACGGCTCTTCCTTGGAGAGGTCAGAGGAGCAGGCTCAGAGTGCACTAACAAACCTT
>NW_020956116.1:113294-114723 GCF_003031625.1 Empidonax traillii
AAAAAAAAAAAAAAAAAAAGAATCAGTTTGATGATACAGCCAGCTTGGCTTACGTAGTGATAAAGTGTTACAAAGGTTGGTAAGAGTGGGAAGGTCAGGATTGTGAAGGGCAGGTTGTACAGAACCACTGGGTCCCAGTTATTCAACAAGAGTTCTATTTGTCTCTGAGGCAGCCAGGTGGGATTGTTAGGAGCAGGACATGCTGTGCACCCAAAATTCAACCACAAACCTCACATGTGGGTATTAAAGCTGAACTTTAAACTCTTGTTTTACCATCCCTCTCTGAGGGAATGCAGAGGGGCCATCTAGAGCCTCACCAAGGTCCAAGGCAGAGACAAATAAACTTTTTAAAGTGGTGTTATAAGCCCTTCCCCAGGTGATCCAGTCTAATACTTCATGATCTTACAGCTGGAAAAATCCTGTTTAATCTAACACTTACTTTCTGTAATCGAGGACAAACATTTCTTGTCCTTAACCAGCACGGACACAATAACAGTTTATCATCTTCTTCTCTGTAACTGCAGCCTTTTATGGAGATGACATTTAGGTACTTCATGTATCATTACCCTGTGTCCTTTTGGTCTGCCCACTTCTAGACTGAACAAACTCCCGTTCTTCCATCTTACCTTATCGGTCTGTAATCTGGGCTCTTTCCAGTTGGTCTGCAGCCCTCTCAGGACCCATCTTCCAATCTCCTACTGAACGTCTGAATGAGGCAGAGCATAATGATTATCCCACATATGTGTGTAAGAGATTTGTAACAGAAATATTAAGGCTGAAGTGAAGCCTGAACTGTAGCGTATGTAAACAGTGGGGGAAAAACAACAGAATGAGGATTAAAAGAATGACCTGTACTGATAATGCAGAGCACTGCTCCCAGAACTGGGTTTCTAGGATGCCATTCCTGGCTGTAAAACTGAAGAATGTGTTTATGCTGTGACCAAAAGACCTGTGCTCTGGTCAGACGAGCACAGACGAGTCATCACGAGACTCCATGTCCTGCCCAGAAAATGGCATTGAGGTTGCAGCAGTTCACATACCGTTGCTTTTCCTGACAGGCCACGAGGAAAACAAACTAGGGAAGCAGATAATTCTCAAATCTGAAAATTTTAGCCTGTGCTGTTGGTGGCAAGAAGGGTCCTGTGTACAGGTTACAGCTGGTACACCTGGTTTTCTGAGTGCTTTTGGCTTCACAGTCCCAGGTTGGTGGCCTTTTACCTTCCGGGGAAAATACTTTGTCTTCTTAGCCATGTAGTTGATTGAAAGCTTCAGTATCTCATCCATTTGTTCTGCACTGACCTTCAGCAGCCCATCTGTGTGCACAGTACACTCTGCTCTCCCTCCCTTCATTCCCTGTGCAGGACTGCTCATGTTCTTATGCTTTTCCTCCTTACCAGTGTCTACTTACACTGCTTCTGAGCCCTGTCCA
>NW_020956116.1:114950-185648 GCF_003031625.1 Empidonax traillii
AGTGCTTTTGGCTTCACAGTCCCAGGTTGGTGGCCTTTTACCTTCTGGGGAAAATACTTTGATTTCTTAGCCATGTAGTTGATTGAAAGCTTCAGTATCTCATCCATTTGTTCTGCACTGACCTTCAGCAGCCCATCTGTGTGCACAGTACACTCTGCTCTCCCTCCCTTCATTCCCTGTGCAGGACTGCTCATGTTCTTATGCTTTTCCTCCTTACCAGTGTCTACTTACACTGCTTCTGAGCCCTGTCCATGCTAGGTCAGCACTGCTCTTCTGTGGCTGAATATTTGGGGATTCTGGACTGATTAGAAAGGGATTAGAGGGTGTCTCCACCCAAGCCCCTTGGAGGTTTTGATCTGATGAACTTGCTGCTAAACAAAGTATTTCCTTCACTGAAGTTTGAACCCTGAATAATCAGGCCAGTCAGTTCATCAGTGGAGGCTGGTTGAGGTAGTCATGTTTCTGCACCAGTTAACTGAACAGATTAACTGAAAATACATTAACAGCTGTAGAACACAGAATAGTTTGGATAACAATTTGATGGAGTCTTGGCTGTGAGTAATTTCCATGTCCCCATGTAATAAAACCTGAGCATTTACTGTGGGTCATTTTGGGGTTCAGGGTCTGTTACTGTTTTGTTGTAATAGCAAGCAGATACTGTTCCACTCATAGATTTGCTGCAAGACTCTGTTAGTTTAGGGGTGAGGGCTGATATCTTCCCCCTTCTCTCTTGTAAACAACTCCAGGCAATATCTGAAGGGGAAATTGAAGAGGAGCTTTTAGAGCTGTCCCCATTCCCTTTCCAGCCTCTGCTGCACATTACCTTATGTGACTCATACAGAACAAAGTCAAGCAGGATTTCAGAGATAATTTCTTCAAAATTTGAGCCTACTTTGGTCTCTGCTGCTGAAAGAGTCCAACATGCTTCCTGTACTGGACTTGATGGGTTTTGAACCAAGTGCACATATATTAGAGAATTTAAAAATCGCAGTGGGATTCAGCCTCTGTTATCCAGGAGCCGTAAGTAAAGGCAATCCACAGCTGGATGCAGGGAAATGGAGAACAACAGAAGCAAACTCACTCTTGTAAGCACCAGATTTCATGCAGCGGAGTAACTCTGTGAAGCTCAGCGCTATCACACTGATGTACCTTGGCTGTGAAAGTACACAGTGTGGGTGTCATCTGCTGGCAGTGCCTGTTCCCTCCTTGTGTGACCATCACGGTGTAAAGTCCTTTTGGTGGATCAGCCCTGGGAACGTGGCACTGGGCCGAAGATGCTAAACTGGAACATGCTGGCTCCTGCTCTAGGAGCAGGAGCAGTCTGAGCTTTCATTAGAAATACCCTGAGCCATGCTTTCAGGGGTCAGGGCACTGCTTGAGCAGGTGATGCTCTTGGTCCCACTCCTTTCTCCCTGACTTTTTTAATGTTTTGTGATCAGGATACAGGTTAACAAGGCAGCTGGCCTCTGTGCCTCCTGGCTTACTTCCTTCAGCTTATTAATTAGAGTCTGCTTCAAGAGTTGCTCATTAACCATGAGAGAGAGAAGTCCTGTGTGAACACAGTTTTTTACTGGATACAGAAAGCATCCCAGTCCTTACTGGGAAGATGCAGCAGAACAGCTCTGAAGACCACTGGAACCACACTCAGGACGGTGCCTTTAGATTGCTGTAGCACAGAGTCCCCCGGCATAACAAAGATCTGAGCACAAGAGATTAGCAGAGAAACCAGGCTTCAGGGCGTGTTTTGATTCCTGCTCCAGTCTAACACACCGCGCATCGGGGAGTAGGGCACGCAGACACTTTGTTCTCATATCTTTCAAAGTCAATCAGTTGCATAATATGAAACACAGAGGCAGCAGGAACGTGACCAAGCGCAGAGAAGGGACACATCAAACGCTTTATTGCAGCTACGGGAAGGGTGAGCCAGGCCTCTCCCTATCCAACTTATCTTTCCCAAACTGCCTTTTGAGCCTGTTTTGCATCAGCTGCCTGTCACTCTAAATACAGCTCAAATTGCAAGGTAGCTTCCCTGGAGCCCTTGTCTATTAGAACAGGAGAAGTAAGCACCCCCAGAAGCCTCCGGAATATTTGGGAGACTTTAAATGAGCCACTTCCTCTGCATTATACTCACAGCAGGGCAGGGATTGCTCAGGGTCTGTGCAGGGCTGCATGCTGTGCAGAGTGTGGTTAGAGCAGCGTGTGTGAGACAGGTGAGAGACAGCAGCAGGGCAGTGGTTCATCTTGGCCTTCCTATTCAAATGGCTGAACTCTGAAGGGGGAAATGGCCATTTTTCTTAAGATAAGGCTTAAACTCAGGGCTCCTTCAGCCTGCAAGAGGTGTTAGGCAGGTAGTCCGGTGAGGTGCAATTGTGTTTCTTTCTTTGTGTGTGCCCTCATACAACCAAGAGTACCTTTTGCCCCATATGAAGGAATGGGAGCACCAGGGATCCAGGTATGGTAGCCTGAGATCTTGGATGTTTCCCCTTTTGAACCTTCTGCTTCTCTCTCATCAACAAGTGCTTAAAAATTGCACAGATCCATTGTGCTTATTCAGGGATTGAGCTGCAGATGCACGAGGCCACATCAGAAGGGACAGACCCTCTGAACGTGGCAGAAATTGCAGTACCCTGAGGCTGAGCTCGAACAAAGCCATACGTGTTTCTGTCCACGTCTTTCTCTGATAAGGGAGAAATGCCTCGTTGGTGCTCACTTAGAAAACGACAGAAAACCAGTCTGTTCTCTCACAGAGAAAGGTTTGATGTCATGGTTTACCAGATGCTCTGCACACCTGCTGACAGCTAAGCCCCATGTGTTTTGGTTGGAGGAATCAGGGTCACAAAGTGAAGAGCAGTAAGGTGTGTTGAAGGAAAAGGGGGCAAAAAGAAATCACTCCAATATGAAGCCTTCAAGGCATCTGTGACTGTCATAGGCAGTTTGCTTTTTTGCCTAACAAACAGCAAGAGCATTTGCTGTTGAAAGCATGTCTGAAAGCTGTGGGAGTGTATAATGACAGCGAGGGGCTTCTGGGCTTTCTTGCTCCACTTTGTAAATTCATCTCTCATCCTTGTTATATTAGCACTATTTTTAGCTGCTCTTACTCAGAACGTAAGTGATTCTCCATGATGCATGTCAAACACAAGATAACAGTCAAGACAGTTAGGATGCTGCCGAGCAGAAGGATCATCCTGGAGGCCTGTGTCTGGCACAGCTTCCCTAGAGATCCTGCCACACTTCCCCAAAGCACTGAGGCACTGCCTTCAGCTCACCAGCTTCCCTTGCAGGTCAGCAAGGCCACTCAGCACATGCACATGCTCCCTCCAGAGGCAACTGAGTGTCCCTGGAGACCCTTGGCTGCTGGACAGCATTCCCAAGGATTGTCTCATCCAGATGCTGTGGGACATGCCTTCCTTCCCACGGCTCATCTCTGAGGCCTCTCCTCACGTAGCTTCCTGTGCCCTCTGTACATCACTGGCCATTCTTCTCCTTCCCGGCTCTCATGACCCCTGCCTTTTCCATTCCTGGCAAATGTGGCTCCATCCTATTTCTCAGGAATTGCCTTCACAGGCACCCCAGGATGCTGCTGTTCACAGGACAAGGGAATACAGACAGGGATCACTGGCAGCAAAGGGGTAGGAAATGTCTCATGGAGCAGAGGTGAATGCACAATGCAGCATGGTCATGGTGTAGGCTGTCTCAGTGACAGAGGGAAAGAACAAGCAATGCCCAGGGAGGATTTGCTGGCTGATGGGATATTTGGCATGTTTTTATGGGCATTTAGTGCTCTGTGTAACAGCTCAGGGTCTGTGTCTGGGAATCCTTTCCAGGTGAGACAAGCCCATGAAATTAGGCTGAGTGGCAATCTCACGTGAGGGTTTGGTAGGTGAGGTTTAGCTGGGCTGACTGGGACTGCAGCATTATTTCACAAAATTTGTCACAAATTGCAATTTCCTATGATGCACAAATAAGATAAACACTCTGTATTTTTGACATATAAAATGCTTTGTACATGATGAGTCAATTTATACCATGATCATGCTGAACAGTGTAACTCCTTTTGATATCATGCATGTCTTTATAGCTGGCTTGTCTCTCCAGTGATCAGAAACAATGCCCTGAAGCTGAGCATACTTGATCTGAGAAAGTCCAGGTCCATAATGTACCTTTGTACCTCCATCTCTAAGATTATCCAAAGTAGCATCTCCTTTGATATTTTGCATTATATCTTTGGGACCGCAAGTCCTCTGTGGATGATACTTTAGGATTGCTTCAGTGGTGTTGGTTGTATTCTTGTGTGATCCAAGTAATCTTGTGTTAGATGAGCCAGTTATGGATGCTGGAGGCTTGATTCAAAACAGGTGCAGAAGCCCATATTTTTTCCTTTTGTGTTAAAACTTATTTCCAGCTGAAACACTAAAGCATGAATGTGCCTTGGGATAGCAGCTTGCAGGAGGCTCACCTGCTGAGCCAGTAATTGCAGTCTTTAGCATCCAGCCTGCATCTGGAGTACCAGAAAGACTGACAAACAGGGTTTCAGAAGAGACAGTAAGATCTCAGCCACTTGCATCCTGCTGAGAAGTTCAGAGGGATAAAATGTAACAACATGAAGCATTTATTTCTTTTTTGGGGAAAAGCAGAAATTTCTAAATGGTAAGGCATTAAATGTTGTCGCTCTCAGCGTGGTGCTGGGAGCATCAGCTGCAGGGCCATGTGCCATAGATTTTGCTCGCAGCTCTTTCTCTTGCTTTTTTTTCTTTCATTCTTCCTCTGTGGCACAGTGAAACTCAGGTCTGCTTGGATTTTCAGTACTGCCGCAATATAAATTTTAAATGGCAAGAGGTCCCGACAAAACAGAGCTCAGCAAGCAGTGGCTGTTTTCCAGTGGTCTCTCTGTGTCTGTTGTATGCTCTATCCTCCAAGACACAGGTCAAGAAACTTCAGGTTAAGATCAGCTGCTGCCTTTTTGTGAGTGGTAAACTATATGCAGATCAGGGCTGAGTGATCAGTTGAATACCTGGCACCTTTTCCAACTCCCTCTCAGGCTAGGGCCACATGAAGAGCGTTTACTGCTATTCCAAGTTACCTCAGCCATTGAATGCAGCAGGCTGGCATCGCAGTGCTTTTGAAAAGATGCTGTTTCTCTGCTGCAGCTGCTTGTCCTTGCTTTTGTGTTTCTTTAGCCCGCAATCATGATGCTTGCCACCCTATTCACAGATGTGTCAGACATCACTTTTTAAATTACAGGCATACCCTTGAGACAGGCATAGACAGATGCTTGTGGTTTTCCAAGCTACGTTCTCTTATCAGACTTAGAGAACTCAACGACTAAACTGTGACCAGAGCAGTTGTGTGTTTAGGATGCTGAGCCATGACCTCACTGACAAAATGTCCCCTGGGATTTGCACTAGTCAATAAAGATCTACCCTTTTTTCCCTGGCATGGGCCCTTGTGGTCTGGCAGCTCTAATCCTGCTCAGCTGCCACTAGAAAGATAAGAGGGAAGGGAGGAAGAAAGGTCCCTCTGAGGTTAAGACAGTAGGTCCCACTAGATCTGCAGTGATGAAAGATTTAGCCTCGCAGCTTGTAACTTCACTCCTCCAGTAATTATCTAGGCAGAAGATGGCTCAATCATATTAAAAAGTTAGGATTTTTAAAGCTGTAGAACAGAAGTCACTGCACAGCTGGGTTGCTAAGGTGCTCAAGGCACGAGGAGTGGTTTTGTTGCACACTGTATATAAAGACGTCTTAATTTCTGGCGCATCAACCCTCTTGCTGCCTCCCTTTGTGCCTCCTCCTCCTCCTCTATACCTCAGCGCACCTTCAGGTGAAGCAATCAGCCCACGGGTGAGAGGTGTGCACAAACCTTTGACTGTAAGCTCTTGTGGTGATGGGCCCACAAGGTCAGTCTGAGCACATCACGGCTCCTGGCTCGATAGGGAGCTTCCCAGTGAGCTTCAAACAGCACGTGCAAACCATTTGCAAAGAACATGAAGGAACACACAATTGTGTATTTAAACCAACAGCAGCTACATTCATGCTACACTATATCAGATCAAAAGGCGGAGTGAAAATACTTTGGCCTGGTTGCTGGCAAGGATGAAGTTGTTCACTGTGAGCAGCCAGTGGTGTGTGTGTCACTAGAGCTCAGTAGGAGCAGCACCCAGCTCTCGGGCATTGTGCTTCAGCCAGGCTGTGTGGGCTGAGGAGGGGCTGGCAGCACACAGGCAGGACAAGGGCAGCTGCCTGGCACACCCAGGCACAGAAGTAGCAATGGCAGTATTGGGGTCTGGCACTGGGAGACTTCCAGGGGGGCTGCAGGCAGTCCTGACACACAGTGTCTGCTCAATGTCTATTGTGTCCTTGACTGGGCCTACGCCATGTGGGGATCATCCACACAGTCTTATGTCAACTGGGTGCAACTGGCTTGCACTAAGACTCTTGGAGGAATGGGCCAAAGAGCTCTCAGGACAAAGCACAGTTTATTTTGGAATACGTTTAGAATACATTCATACAGTTTAGATTAAAAGGATATTGGAAGAAAGCCACGCTTTCTTTTCTTCCCACAGCGTTCTCCTGGAGAAGCTCACAGCCCATGGCTTGGACAGGTGCACTTTTCACTGGGTTAAAAACTGTCTGGATGGCCAGGCTGGGAGTGTGGTGGTGAATGGTGCCACATCCCCCTGGCAGCCAGTCACTAGTGGGGTTCCCCAAGATGCAGTACTGGGGCCAGTTCTCTTCAATATCTTTATCAAGTATCTGGATGAAGAGATCACTCTCTACAACTACCTGGAAGGAGGCTGTAGACAGGAGGGGGTTGGTCTCTTCTTCCAGGCAACCAGCAAGAGGATAGGAGGAAATGGCCTCAAGCTGTGCCAGGGGAGGTTCAGCTGGATATCAGGAAGAATTTCTTCACTGAAAGGGTGGTTAAGCACAGGTACAAGCTGACCAAGGAAGTGGTGGAGTCACTGTCCCTGGAGGTGTTCAAGAAATGCCTGGACTTAACACTTAGTGCTATGTTTTACTTGGCATCCTGGTGTTGGGTCAAAGGCTGGATTCGATAATCTGGGAGGTCTTTTCCAACCTTAATGATTCTGTGATTCTCTAAGAGCAGGTGAGCTGTATAGTCACGGAGCTGGTAACCTGTTTATCAGTGCAGGAGCACTATTAGTATGGACGATAGCAGGCTCATTTGAAAAAGGTGGTGATGTAATTGATACCAGCTGACGTGATTGAATGGAAAAAATAGACCTTTTCTAATGAGCTTAATAGTTTTTTTATGAGGGAGTTACAGTGGTGAAATAGATGTATAAGTGAATATGACTTGCTATCAATATTTGGCTTCAAATGTCATAAAGTCCGTATTAAAGGGACTAAAAGTGGCTAAATGAGACATTTCAAAGAGGTTTTAATGTTTAGAAAGCTTCAGTGAACAGCCATATGTTGACTTGGTTTGTGGTCCAGTGCTATTCAAAACTGTCTTAGTGATTAGCAGGAAATGTTTAAGGGGCTGTTAATCAAGATGGATGAGACAGATTTGGGAAATTGGAAGGCAAGTTACTCAAATCATAGCTTTTTCTGTGGTCTGATGCCCATAAACAACAATAGCCAGACAAAAAACCCCACCCAAACACACTTATTTCATTAGCAAACGCAAACCAGGAGAGGAAAAAAACCCCATCCATTTGGGCTGAACAAAATTCTTCCTTTGATACAAAATGAAATATTTTCTTCAGGGTAGTAATAGAAGAAGTAAGCAACCCAAAAACTGAGGGTTCAAGGAAAGAAAAACCCAACAACTCCTACCACTCCCTTCAAACAATTAGGAAATTCCAAGCCCTTAGAAATTACAAAAGTCCACTGATGATGTACTTGCCCGTATAGGTAGGAAACACCTGAGAGCATGGGAAAATTGTATGGATTGTATGTTTGGTTGTACGGACTGTGTGAAGTTGGAGCTAAGGAACTTGCTGAATGAATGTGCTAACAGTTTACAGAGCATCACTTCAGAGAGGAGCAGGCTCAGCAAGAAACTAGGACAGCAAAACAAAGCTGCTTTGCCTTTAAAAGTTCGTCTTCGCCCTGTGCAAGAGAAGCAGGAGGTTGACTGGGTCAGCCTGGAGATACATCCACTCAAGAAGGTTTCCATGTGAGCAGCAAATTAACCATGTTGCAGAATGGTGAGTCATCCCTCTCTCAGGACTAATTTGGGAAGAGATGCTTTCTGCTCCAAGGCTGCCTCTGGGGGCTGTTTGCGAGGGCCATGTCTGTGGTCATGCGTGAAGTCAGGTGGTGCACTGCAGAGACATGGGAAAGGACAATTTCCTCAGAGTATGCTGTGGAACAGAGTTTCTGGGAATCCCAGGGCTGGCTGGGGGACCCTATGGGGAAAGTGTGGCCTCTCCATGTCTCTTTTAGAGGGGTCAGGCCACAGCCAGTGCCCTGGGACAGGAAGCATGGCTGCATGCAGTGTCAGGCACAGGCACGTGCTGAGTTCATTCACTCGAATTCAGAGTCAAATGGTCCTTCCAGGACTCTCTGCTCCCAGCTCATTAGCTATAATTCACTCAAACTACATATCTACATGAATAAGATGCAACCTTCAGTACTGGAAGGAAATCCTACCCACTAACAGGTGTACTGGAAAGAAATCAATGGTGGGCAGTTGCACTGGAAGGGATTTTGTGCAGAGTGCTTGGGGCTGGAGTACAGGAGAAGAAAATCAGGGAGTTCAGCATAGCTCCAGGCCCACTTCCCACAGGAGGGCTCTGCTTCAGGGCCGCTCAACTGGGCAGAAATGTCACCAGAGCAGCTGATCGTGCAGAGCTTCAGCCTGGGGCCTTGGGGGCCAGTGCCACCCAGGCTGGTGCTTCTCAGTTGAATGGGCACTGCTCCAGTTCCTCAGCAACGCTGTCTGCTAGACGTGTATTGGGATGGGAATGCCTGTGGGAAAGATGGACAGTGCCTTGCCCAGTGTCCCTCTGTGCACCCAGCATTTGCCAGCCCGATCCCAAGATGCTTGTCTGGCTTTGTAAGACGTGAGAGGGGGAAGAGCGGGTCACTGATCCTCTGCAAGGAGGACTGGGGAAGGTATCTGTGACAGGAGAGGCTGTGGCCCAGCAGCACATCCTCACAGCTGCCATGTCACGCCCTCTCAGTTTCCAGTGACGCAGAGCAGCATCTTCCCTGTGTGCTCACATCCCACGGCGTGCTGCTCGGAGATGGGGAGGGATGAGGCGGGAGGGCAAGAGCCTGCAGTAGCTGGACTCTGGGCAATGACCACGGAAGCAGCGTTCCCGTGCTCCCTGCCTCCTCCCACGGCCTGCCTCTTGGCTGCAGCCAAGCCCAGGGACACATCCCACACTCACTTGTGTACGGGGGTGAGCACACGCGTGTGACGTTTTTCCCTAAAATCGGTGGTGGGAGGGAAAGCTCCAATTCACAGCCTCGTCTCCAGCTGCCTGGGGAGGGTGTGGGATGCAGCAGGAGCGAGTGGGTGGGGGACGAGGGATGCCACGGTGGGTACCGCAGACGTTTATGATTGTGCTGGCTCTGTGAGCTCCTGGGTGCCTCCAGAGCACCACAATGCCAAGGGATGGCCAAGCCAGGGAGCCCCCACCCCCAGCCCATCCTCGCTGCTGAGCTCTCCACGCTGCAGGTGAAGCAAGGCACAGATGACGTGACAGGCATAAAACGTGGCATGAGCTGCCGCTTCCCTAACTGGCAGGGAGGAGGAGGAGGAGATTTTGGTATTGAGCACAGCACAGCCTGTACCCTGGGAGAAGAGGCCTGACTACGACAGTGAGAGATGGAAAGGGGTACTTTAAATTTGGGACCAGCTGGAGCAGCTGAGAGGATATTAAACTGCAACAGCTGGAAAACACAGCTTAGAGGAGAAACAGTACACAAGCCCAAACTCCTCACAAGAGGGCCAGAGTGAACCAGCCTGTGTTAATGAACTGGAAAAAGGGAAATTTCAACTGCAGAGTTTCTAGGAGCCTGCATACCCAGTCTAGGGAGGATGCTCTTAATTGCAAAGCCCTTTGGGCTGGCTGTTGTGATGGCAGCGTTAAAAATTTCCAATTAGAGCCTGCTCACACAGAAGTTGGGGAATGCAGAAGGTGACCTGATGTTGAGACCACCAGCATTTGAGTGTCATTAGAGCCACGCAGCAAACATGCTTACAATCCATAGCAAAGTGTGACATTCCTAAATCAGTTTACACAACAATTTGCAGAGAACTGCAGAATTTTTGTGTTCTGCACAGAAGCTCACTGCCCTAGCAAGCAGCCTTTGGGACCTTCTGAGGCAGGTGGTCTGGCTCTGGTCTGCAGACACTCACTGTGTCTGCCATCTTGAGCTTGTGAATTGTTTGAATGAAAGTACATCATTTGCACATGGCCAGCAGTAACATTGCACCAGTTTGAGATTAAAATTAAATTAATTAAATATTTAGCAAATAATTAATTGAGGTTTTTTTCCTGTTGGCCATATTCTGCCCTTTGACTTCTCATGTCCCCAAACAGAAGACATCAGAGAGTTTTGGCACCAACTCTGCCAGTGCTCAGTTACTTCATACAGATCCACCCAAGTTCTGTCAACTCATTAACACAAAAAAAGACAAGGGAATTCACTCAGTAAAAATTTTACACTGCCCTGAGCTGGAACTGGTTTTTAATTGGAACAGTGCAGGATTTGAAGGCACGTGTCCTCAGGTTTGGCAGCAGGATGGTTTTCCTACAAAAGCGTTTTACAGTTAATCAGAGCACTGCCTTTCAGCACAGTTAATGACCTGAGGGGATGCAGTATGCCAAGGCAGGTAATCATCCAGGATTTGGGTTGTGTGTGCTGCTGGCTGTAGGCTCTAGAGACACAGGAGGGAAAAACTCATCCTGCAACTTCTGCAGGTCACAGGCAAAGTATTGAAAGGTTTCTAGGAGAAGGGACACAGCAGTGGGTAGCGTGGGCAGACAGCCTGCTGCTGATCAGAAGCTTCTTTATTTCACAGCAGGAGCAAGACTTAGAATGCAGAAGACCATATGCATGTCCGTCTGCCCAAAGCTTTCCCCTCTTTTATAATGATGGTACAGGCTGTGCTGAGCTGCAACTCAATAAATATCAGCCAATTCTCTCTCTCCAGAGGAGCAACTGCCTTCTGTACCATCCAAGAGCTGAGGACAAGTGGTGTAGCTGAAGTAATTTTGTTCTTCTTGGGACTACAGCAGAGCCAGGCAGTGCAGTGTTTGGTCACCACCAAACACCCCCGCAGCCACGTGTTTCATGAGTCCATTCTTTAGCACCAGGTACACTCAGCACTGCTTCAAAGTCCTCTCTGGTCAGGCACATTTATGTCTATTGTTTTACTTCCACATCTTTCTTTGGGGATTCCCGAGTCCCAGGGTCTGGCTTTTGATTAGGGACAAGTACAACTGGAGAAGTGAGGTATTGCAGCAATACCCCTCTCTAAGGCAGACGGGTTGCCACCCTCCTGAATTTCTTTTCTCCACCCATGCACATGAGCTGTCCTCGAATCTTTGTGCTGAGACATGCACATTTTATATTCCAATAGTGATGTGCCCCTCAGAGCTTTCATTTCAGCCTCACCAAAAGTATATATTCACATGACTCTAGAATAAAACAGGACAGTCTCATCTGCCTGGGTAGTTTTCTGGTGAATTTACATTCTTCTTTCCTTAGGAGTTCTGTTTTTTCCATTTGTTGGGATTACGGGAACCTTTTGTGTTTAAAATTCTTGTCCCTTTTTTTCTCCAGGTTACTTTAAATAGAAGAAGAAAGGAAATGAACAGAGGAGCCAGCAAAGCTCATCCCGCTTCTCAGAATTGATTCTCTTATCCTTTTTACTCTCTGTACACCCCCTGAAAATCTCTAGATTTCTAACTGCACCATTCCAACTTCCTGCAATAGAGGAAAGTCCCTGAAGCTTTTTCATCCCTTTTAAAAGAATCCACCTCTGCAGCCAGACACCAAGCTTCGTTTCTGGTAAGGTTTTCAATCTCACTCACTCCTTTGTCTGGGTTTATACGTCAGCCTCTTCCTCTTGGGTGGGCAAAAAGGGGACGGGTGCTGCTGCTGTGCTGACTCCTGACTGGGTCACCCAGTGCTGCTGGGCTGTCTGGGCTAGGCTATAAAACAGAGCCAAGGCAGCGCAGCTGGCTCAGAGACCAGACTGAATTCTGCAGTCGGCGCAGGACCCGTGCGCTGCCTCTGCCGCCTCCTGCTTTGTTGTTTTTCCTGGAATACTGAACCGACCCCGGGAGCAAGATGTGCAAGGGACTCGCTGCACTGCCAGCCACTTGCTTAAAAAGGTACTGTTTATTTCTGAGCATCTGGTAATGGTCTTGTTAGCCCGGAGATGCGCTGATGCATTGCGCTTTGTGTCTGAAGCAGAAAAGGCAGATTTGGCTCTGATTATTTTTTAAGATTACATACAAATGATTGCTTAGAGGCTTTTGAGGCTTTTTTTCTGTTAAAAGCAGGATTGCAGAAAGGTTTCGTGCTGGGCTAAGGGAACGCTAAACCCATCCTTCCCATCAGCAAAACAAGGAGCTCTTAGCATTGCTATATTTTTATATTCCTGTCAGCTGTTTCTGCCGCAAGCTTTGCACCCCTTTTCTCCTTTGAATCCTCACACTGCTGATTTTTATCTTGATGTTTTGAGGGGGAAGCAAGGCAGACAGGATAAAAATTAGGGATTATCCCCCAAAACGGATCCCAAATGCAGAAACCCAGCCTGGCAGGACCAGAGACCCGTCTGCCAGCAGGCAGGTTTGCGAACCAGCCCAGGGCACTGTAGATCTGGATGCGGCACCAGCCGGCGTGGGGTCAGGGCGAGTTCCCCGGGTGTGCAGTGATGGTGAGGGGGCCAGGTCAGGCTCTACCCCCGGTGCACAGCACTGTGGGGCTGGTGTGGGGCTCATCATACACCCACAGTGCAGTGCCAGTCAGGGTGGGCTGAGCTGCACCCCTGCCGTGGGTGCAGGATCTGGCTGCGTCCCAGTGTGCGGGACCGTCCAGGCACTCCTGCAGTGGCAGAGCCTGCCACACCCCTAGGCACAGCCTCGGCTGCGTGGGCTGCCCCACAGCCCAGTGTGAGGGGTCTCCGTGCCTGCAGGGCGGCCACGATCCCTCCTGGAAGGGTGTTATTCTTCTTCAGGTGCTGTGGACCCTGGAGATCCCCAGCAGGGTGGCACAATACTCCCTGCTCACCAAGCCCATGCAAACTTGCACAGGTCTCTGGTGCAGCACTGCTTTTCCACCCTCTCGTGCCCTCAGCAGCGCTCCCGAGGCTGCTTCCCAGCAGCTGTGCAATGGGTTGGGAAAATGCAAACAGAGACTCAGCTGGTTCTCATCTGGGGGGGAAAAGCTCCCTGTTCATGGTTGGATTTGAAAACAGGTGCTGAAAATGCAAGGAAAAAATATTGACACCCTCCACTCTGATTTGCAGAAATACTTGATGGAGATGGAAAAAAAAAAAAAAGGCATTTGAAAAAATGCAAAGAAAAAAAGTTGGCATCTTTTAAGCACCTTTGTCCAGGATTCCTAAACAAAAATCCCTCTCTCCCAGAAGGCTGCGGGACTCGGAGCAAGCAGCAGTGTCTTGTTTCCTCCTGCTGCATTGTTCCTGCAGACCTGAGTGGTCTCCTTCCCCTGGGGCAAGGAGCATGGCAGCACAGAGTCCCCATGTCTGCCTGGGCAGAGCCTGAGTGTTGGTCCTGTCCACATGCACCCTGCTCTAGAGCAGCTGTGAATTTCCTTGGCTCTCACTGGAGGGCTGGATTTGAGCAAGCAATGAGATAAGATATTGCCAGGATAGCTGACAGGGTGCTACAGCTGGAGCAAAGAGCAGTGATGGGAGGCTGAGCAGCTACCAGAGTTCAGTCCTGTGGCATAGCCTCTGCTTTTTTTCCAGCTCAGATCTGATGAGCAGGAGAAGAATTTCCTGCTCATACTATCATTGCACCCTGCGACAGGCCAGGGCTCGCACACCTGAGCAAGCAGGACTGATTTACCCACCTCTCATTCTTAAACTGGAAGAAAACCCAGAGAGATGCCAAGGCCAATACCAGTTGCTTAACTAGATGCTGATGTCAGGAAATGATTGTCCTGAGCACACTACAAGGAAGAAAAAAATTAAGGATGCGTCCTCAGAGGAGCTTGCTGTGGAGCAAGGGAGTAGCTTGTAGTCAGTGTAGGCTGGTCATGGTGAAACTTTCGGCTCATCCCCTGATCTCACCCCACAATCCTGCTCCAAGCCCTTGGCTTCCTCCCTTCCCTTTCTGTCATGGGCAGCCTCTTGGTAGAGTGGCCTGGCATGGTCCTGCTGTTCCTGTAGCTGGGTGATGAGGTGGGGACATGGCAAGGGCTGCAGGAAAGGATTAGTAAGGGTGTAAGAAGCAGTCATTGGTAGCTGGGCAAATCAGCTTAAGGAAAACTAACACACACAGCATGGAGATGCCTTTCTATCACAATATTTTAACTGGAAAGAGTAGGAAAACAGCAGCTTCTCCCCCTTTGCCAGCCCTCTAGGCTGATGACCTTCTCAGCAAGGAAATGGGGCTGTTGAATATGAAAAATTACTTCTTTGACATCGTTGTATTTGTCTAGAAACAGAAATGTGCATTATGTGAGGAGTGTAAAGTCAGCAGTGAAGTCACCAGCAATGACCTGCATTGGTGTCACTGAGTAATGCTGAAGGAGCTTGTGCAGTGAGGAGGCTGCAGAGGGAGTGTAATGCATTACCTTCATCTCCTCCTCGATTTGTTTCTTTCAGTGCCAAAGACATGAAGCACCGTCTGGGTTTCTTGCTGCAGAAGTCAGACTCCTGTGACTACAGCTCTTCCCAGGGCAAGAAGGAGAAGATATCCTCAAGCCAGAGGTAAGAGTAGATGGTGTCGTGTAGCTAAGCATGTTGTTTACTGCCTCATCAAGATGGACTCCATTAGTGTTTCTGCTGCTGCTTCCTAGTTCCTCCTGAACACCTGTGTTTGAATCTAGTGTGGCAATAGTCCTCTAGTGTTGACAGTCCCTTTTCATGAAGAAGGTTGAACAAGAGATCCCTTTCTGCCAACACTTATGTGATTCAATATCTGTGTGCATGTGGGAAGGCATGTGCTGTCTCCTGGGCAGGGGAATAACGCCAATCCCAGACCCAATGCGACTGGACACATTGCAGAATCAGCATCACTGTCTTTTGGAGCTGGATTTGTGCAATGGTCCACGCAACTGCAGAGAGGTGCTGAGAGAGAAAACAGAGTGAGCAGCCTGCCAGGGTGTCACTGGTGCAAGGAGATGGTGTTCTCTCCAAAGAGGACTCCAGAGGCTCCTGGAATAGATGAGCCCTAGATGTTCTAGCGTGGCAGGGAGAAGGAATGCAGGATGTGTTCATGCATTCCCCATATGTTTCTAGTTTCCACATTCCTCTCTCTTCCACATAACTATTGTTCTTCTGACATATCAGAGAAATCAGCTCTTTGGAGTTCACTGATACGACCTATAAGAGTGATTCCAGGTCTGTGCTCCAGCAAGAGATGCAGCCTCTCACAAAATAAACATAAATTCCACAACAATTTTTTCAGGAAAATTCCTTTCCAGCCTGTGGCTGGTGATAGGAATTGCAACCCAAAATTTCTGTAGATTAGATCTGGGATCCCCAGGGGTATCTGTAAAGTAAGTAGACATTTCATTCTTGGTCTCTTGTGTATGCTCTTACAACAATCAGGGAAAAATATTTTCTAATGGTACTGAGCAAAAAAACGAATTTTGTCCCTTCCGTACTCCCTTTAACTCTTCCCTGTGTTTCTCCCTTTGTCTCCTTCTAGGCTTAGCCAAGAGGAAGTCAGAAAATGGGCAGACTCTTTGGAAAACTTGATCCATCATGAGAGTAAGTAAAGAGGACCTTTATACTGTCCTGGGAGGGGACATGGGGTTTTACCTTATGCCTCTTCGGAGCACACAAGATCTCCTTTGGCCACGTAGACCTCTGGAAGGGGTGGGTGGTGAAGGGTCCTCTTGCTCAGATCCAAGGCAAGGGTCAATCCCAAAGAATCATGTGTGGTTTTGACCTACTGCTGATCTGTCCCATTTTTGAAGGCAACTGGTATAGCCCGTGTGTAAGGAGGGGGCAAACTGGGACACGCAGTTTGTGGTGGGTTAAACAAGAATGAAAAAGTGGAGATATTGTTTGCAGCTGAGCCCCTGGGAGACTTTGTCTTCCCAGCAGTTCCGGGCTTCACTGATGTCCTTGGGGTTTCCTTCACATGGTTCCCATGGCCTGAGACCTCGTGGAAGTGTGTTGTCTGTCTCCTCGGGGCCTCATAGGAACACATGAGTTGCTTGTGTTCTCCTGGCTGAGACACTGAGGGTCACAGTGGGGGAGCAGGCAGCTGAGGCCCACGTGTGACATCCCCACGGGACTGTGAATTCCAGCCTCCCACATCATGCACAAGTGACTGCCGTGGAGGCAGTAGTTGTCCCTGCTGCTAGACCAAGGGGAGCTCCTCATTCAGCTCTGGCAAGGAGAACCCAGAATCACTGTTTTCTGGGGTTCATGGGTATGACTGTCCAGGAACCAACACTCTTACCTGACTTGGTTTTCCTCTAAACAATCCATAGGAGGACTGGCTGCTTTCCGTGCATTTCTCAAATCGGAGTACAGCGAGGAAAACATCGAGTTCTGGGTCAGTTGTGAGGACTACAAAAAAACCAAGTCACCAGCCAAGCTCAGCCCCAAGGCCAGAAAGATCTATGATGAGTTCATCTCCGTGCAGGCCACAAAAGAGGTAGGTGCATAGAACATTTCCTGGGCAAAGGTATCATCCTCAGTTCTGAACCAGGCCAGCAGTACTGGGATGTAGAGATTGGTAGTTTCACAAGAGAGAAAGGGTTCTGCTCCTCTGCTTGTTAGCAAGGAAATGGTGTCATTTTTATTGCTTTTGTGTTAAACTTGGATAGAGAGAAAGTGTGTTTAGTTGCAACCATGTGGCCATCCCATGTGCACACTCAAATGTGAGAAACTCAAGAGGACTATGACTCCCAGTATTCCAGCTGCTCCCATGCAATTTGAGTTTCCTGAGTGGCTGCATCCCAGCGGGATGTGTGTCAGACTCCCCAGCAGTCCTTCTGGCAGCAGGGATGCATTGGTATCCAGCTGCACAGATTCTGCCGAGGCAAAGGGTGTCAAATAGCCATTTCAGACAACAGCTCACCAAGCACGCTTGGTGGAGAGAAATTTGGATTTTCCCTTTCCTGTGCCAGCCGCTTCTGGGACAGGTTCTACTTACGCTGTCCCTTTGGCCCACAGGTGAACTTGGATTCATGCACACGGGAGAAGACAAGCCACAACATGCTGGAGCCTACACTGTCCTGCTTTGATGAGGCTCAGAGAAAAATATTCACCCTCATGGAAAAGGATTCATACCGCCGTTTTCTCAAGTCCCCTTACTACCTGGACTTGGTCAGCCCACCTGGGGCTGGCTGTGGGCCCGAAAACTGCAAGAGAAACCACACTCACACCTTAGACTGCAACTCTAACATCATCTCTCAGTGTGCCTGAACCTGCAAGCAAGGCAGGTGCGGGCTGGGCTCTCGCGAGAATATACGGCAGCAAAAGCATTCATTGGCATGAAGCAACAGAGCTGTCTCCAGTAGCTGTCTAATGTCCCAGTTGTATCCCATGTCATGCAACAGCCAGCATTTGTAACCCAATCCAGGCTCAGTTTGTGTCGCAAACCCTCCTCTGACTCGGTCGGTGTGGGAGCGCTGGAGTCTGTGTCTGACAGGAAGGCTGGGTGCTCTCCCCCATGCCCACTGTGGGTCTGGCGAGCCCTGCGAGCCCAGGCGGGTGCTGGGAGCTCACGCCCAGCCCCGGCACTGCCTGCCCAGGGACCAGAGTTGTGGTGTCACCCCGTGACACCCAGCAAGGAGCAGGGCAGAGAGGAAGCCCAGGGAAGCGTCGGGGACTGTGATCTCCCCTTTCTTATCTGCAAAAGCTTAGGTGAGAAGGACTTGCTCTGGTCCTTAGCTTTATATAACTTAGTCCTTAGTTTATATAACTCCCAAATGTGTCTAGGCTGTCAGAAGTGTTTGCTCAGAGCTCAGGCTGTGCTGCATTGCAGTAATCAGGCATAGGAAGAGCTCCTGCTCGTTCTCAAAGGGAGACCAAAACTTCTCAAACAGCCTCTCTCAGTCATCACAGCCACCATCACAGGGAAGCTCTTCCCTCTGGCTGCTGCTCCCTATGTAGCTTCACATTTATGCTGGCCAAGGATCTTTCCTAGAGCTACAGAGCTGTTATTTTGGTGGAGGTTCATTATTTCATATATTATTAATTATGACCTTCATGCTCCCAGGTTAAATACTTCAGCTGAGCAGAAGAGAAGCATGTTCCTTCTCTCCCACGCTGGCAGGTGTATATTCCTGACTCTGGGAGTGCCATTTGGATTCAGGTGTACCTGTCCTGGCTTGTATGGAGCAGTTTGTGATGGAACAGGACCACAAGAGCTGGGGAGGAAAGGCCCTGCTTGGGAGTGCTTGAAAACATTGAGGGTTTTTATAGTGATGTTTATGTGAGTTTGCACTTCAGTAGTAGCATAGCTCACTTTTCCTGAAGATGATAGGAGGAATGTGTTTATCTCGTTACTGCTCCTGGGCTTTGCCAGAAGGCATCTTACTTTTTAATTGCTGTGGTCAGACATGGCCTTTGCTGTGGGCTTTGAACTGGCACTGACCTGCAGTTGGAAGCACAAGAAGAAGCTGCAGAACTTGCTGCCTTGGGCTGCAGCACCAGGTATCTCACTCTCCCCCAGCCCTTGGTCTCTCCTTAATTAGGTATTGCTGCTCTGGCAACTGTGTATTCTGCACTCTGCATCCCAGTCCAGACAACAGTTCTCACACCAGGGCTTTGGCATGGCAGGAGGAGGATGTGGCTCTCCAGGCCCATAGAGAAACGCCTTTTTTAACATTTGCTTTATTTTGTATTTATTCGATGTACTAACATATATTGCCCTGCATGTTCAGCTAAAAGATGGAGAGGCTTGCTAAAAGTGCTGAACGTAGCCAAGCATGTGGCTATGTTTTATTTTCCCCTGGTGCTGGGAACTCTTGATAACTATTGCAAAAACTGTATTGATATTTAAATATTGATGAATACATTCTAAATAAAAATGTTTACGTTAGACTCTTCTAAAATATCATTGTGTGAACCAAAGGAAACGCATGAAGATCTAGTTCACTGGCCAAGGTTGCTCTAAAGAGTCATTTTAAAAGTGGCTTCACTCAGAGATTAAGTCACAGAAAGATGAAACAGCTGATAAAATACTCATTATGTCCTTCAGACACCCTCAGCACCATTGGGCATTTAGGGATCCGAGCTGTGCCTGACCACCAGCTCAGCACAGGAACCACCTATCCTTGGCAAGAGTCTGGGGTGAGTGTGAGGCATCCCTTAACAGCTTTGGAAGGGGTGAACATCAAGGAGTGCCTCCTTGCTGCAGGTGCTTTCCTACCAGAGCTCCGGAGGGGAACAGGTTTTAGTTCAGAGCTGAACCTGTTCCTGGGCCCAAACACAGTGAGGGGAGCAGGGCTGGCCCTTGCTCAGCCCCTGTGTCACCACAGCTGCTGCAACTGGAGTGTGAGCTGACCCTGCAAGCCAAAGCCCTAGGCAACACCCAGGTAGTGGGGCTGGGAGTGCCTGTGCAGCCCTGGCCCTGGGGAGTTTCTGCTGGACCAGCCTCCTGGGGTGATACTTTTCAATTTGCTTTCAGTCACTACATCGTTGCAGCAGAAGCTCTCAGAGGCCTTTGGTCTTGCCAGGGACCTTTGAATACAAGCTTTGGGAGCGCCCTATAGAGGGTAAGGAAACACTGCACCTCCAGTGCAAAGAGACAAAATGAACAGTCCATTGAGATAGTAGCAGAAATACATGTTTATGTGTGGATTACTGAGTGGTACAAGAATATGGGTTAACACAACCAGTTCCTCTGCACCCCAGCACCTCACATCTTCCCCACATGAAGATCTCTAGTGGAAATCACACAGAAAACTTCAGACCAAAAACCTCCTCACAGGTGTGAGGAGCTGTTCTTCCCTTCTCACCTTGGCCACAAAACACAGCACCCTCCAGGGAGTGACCAAGGGTGGCGGGGGGAGCCTGGATGAGCCCCAGGACACCCTCAGCCCCGTGGCTGCCACTGTGCCAGAGGCTTTGGCAGTCCCCAAGACTGGGACTGGGCAGCTGAGGCAGAGCCCTGTCTCAGCACATGGGGCAATAGCTGGCTGGTTCACACCATGGCTGGTGAGGTGCGAGGCTCCTCATCACTGAAGTCACCATAAAACACACATCAAGCCTTCCTTGGCGTTAATCTGAGGGATGCAGCTGCAGAGAGCCCTTTTCCATGTGTCCCTGTGGCACAGAGTGGGTGCCAGGGAGGTGTGGAGGCAGTACCTGGTGCCCAGGGACCCTGGCCTTGCCCCATGGCAGGGGTTGGGGTACCTCAGAGAGCACGAGGCCTGCCTCCTGCACCAGCTCAGGTGCCAGGATGGACCAGGGCTCTGGGCACTGGGTGATCCCAGAGGATGTTTTGGAAGATGCACCTTTGTGTTCACTCAGGCCAAGGTTTCCCTTGAGAGGGTCTAGAACCATGCTAAACCCACACATCTCTGTGGTGGACCCCAAGCACAATATCCAGAAACTCTGCTTTTTGGCTCTCTGACTCACAGGGGATCCAGATGCCCATGTTATGAGTATGTATGTATATGTGTGTTTATACTTATATATGCTTATATGACTATAGGAATACAGATGTACATGTTGTGTGTAGAGTGCCATATATGCCATATTTCAAGAGAGCAAGAGTGATAAAATACATGAAGTATTTCCTACCAGAAATATGATGGTTGGTGTCAGCCCGACAGTAAATACCTCTGGGCCTGTGGAAAGCTGGGCCATGGGCTGCATACAGGCATTGCCACCTTTCTGGGAGAGCCTACCCAAATAATTAGCCAAATGACCCTTCTACACAAACACAACTTCCAAAGAGCTCCAAAATGCTTCAGGGGCCAGATTTTATGGCCACCCCGTAGATCACCAGGAGCCCTCAAAGCAGACTTCCAGCATTTTAGCAGAAATTGAGCCGGGGGTGGGGGGAAACGGGATTTCCAGTAGAGCTGTTTTATCTCTCCTGAATCCAGCCTCCACCTTTCTTTTCTGCACATACGTACCTAAACACCTTCTCCCTGCCCCACGCATTGCTGTTGTAGCTACTGACATCTCAGGTTCTGATGGTGCATAGCAAGATAGCCTCCAGCAGCATCCCGACCTTATGGCATTGGTGGTGGCATTTAACTCTGAATCATGTGAGGGAATCTGGAAATAGCCGCCAAAGGATTAAGTAGAAATGAAAGATCTAGGTCTTTCTGCAGGGAAGCCTGTTGGGTTTTGCATTTCCGAGTCACACTGTAAAGAAGGAGCTTGAACATGCTGAACCCGCTTGTATTGACACCAGTTCACGGAGACTTTGGGAGAGTGCAGGGAGCACGGGCAGGCAGAGGTGGGGGGAGCACCATGCAGCAGCAGAGGGGCCGGCCAAGCTCCCCATCCCACGCCCAGCCCTGCTCCTGCCTCCCCATCTCTGAGCAGTGGGCACTGCTGGGGGACCCTTCTACTGCTCATGGGCTCCCTTGGGCTCTTTGGGGTCACCCAAGCCACCCCCTGCATTCACCCCTGCTGCTCCAGCATCAACTTTCCCAGACCTTTGGCTCCAGTGTTTAAAAAAAAAACAACACACAGGCACGTTTGTGACTGCCTCCATCCTTTCCCTGCCTCCCCACTCCTGCCTGGAAAACACAGCCCACTTCCTGCAGCTCGGGATGTATTTTTCTTCATCACCATAGTGACAATGTGTAAATATTTGGGGCTGGTGGGGTTTTGATCAGATTTTGAAAGACTTGAAGAGGCTGGCAAATCCGTTGTTTATGTTACTGCATTTTGCACGGAGTCCCATGACTTGCAGTGAGGCTGAGCAGCCCAGGGAAGGGGGCTGGTCTGGGATGCCTGGGGGCAGCACGGACATGGGTTACTTTGCTGGCATCTGTCAGGTTGCTGGCTGAAGAAGCTCCTTGCAACCCATGACCCTGTGGATGCTGCACCAGGAAACCATCATGGGGATGAAATGGAGGCCCCATGGAGCAGGGGTTCACTGCATTTGTCTCCAGGCTGAAATAGAATCCCAGCTGCTTTTCATGTATGCCCTTGCCCCATCCTCAGGTGTGATTTATTCTGTTAACAGTGGGCTGGCTTTGAATCATTAGAAAAGAGCTGGTCTTTTTAAAAACAGCCTATGGAATCAATCACGTCCTCGGCAGATGGGAGGAGACAGGAGAGAGAGGTGCAGGCTACACAAACTCAGCAGTTTGCATCTATTTAAGAATCCAGGGGTTTATTTTTCGTATTTCCAATGATGGGGTTTAGTTTGGGTTTGTCTTTTTGGGGTTGGTTTGGATTTTTCAAATTGGATCTGAACAGCTGCAATTGCAGCTTTTTTTCTCCCCAGCGTGACTTTCCTCCCTGCTCTGATCAGTGTTTGTGCAGAAGTATCACTGTGGCGTGCCTACTGCAGAGAGAAGCGACTGGAGCAAGAAACCCCTGCAGCAACCCCCGGAGCTGCCATCCCAGCACACCACAGACACCAGCCCTGCGAGGGCTGTGCACTGGCACTGGGACATGGCACAGGCTGTGGTCTGAGAGCTCAGGACATCGTGCAAAGGTTGGAGAGAGCGGGAGTGCTGGGTTGCTAAACAGTCCTGGTGTTTTGGACAAACAGGTCTTGTTTTATCCTCTTTGCTCTCTTTAGAGTGAAGCAAACAGGCTGTCTCAGCACTGACTCCCAAGCAGAGCTGCTGGGGAAGCGGTGCTGCAGGCTCGCTCTGCTCACCCCTCGTGCCTGCCAGGTACACCCTGTGGCTCCTGGTTCTGCCATACAGCCATCACTGCCATCCCTGCCATCCTGCCATCCCTGCTGTATGGCTGTCACACTGTCCCTGCCACGCCTCCATCCCTGTACAGCTGTCACTGTGCCTGCTGGTCGGCTGCTTCCTGAAGACAAGATGATGCCAATCAGGCAGTGGACACATCTCACCCTGCGCCTTGGCCAGGGAGGGAAGAACCTGTAGGGTACCTGCACAGTTTCAGCAGCACCCTGGGAAGTTGGGAGGGGGGAGCGAGCCTGGGCCAAATGAGCGATGCGGGCAAAACTGTGAGAAAAATTGTCATGTCCTAGCGAGTCCTAAGAAGGCAGAGTTGGCACCCCAGAGCCTCCCAGCTCTGCAGCGCCAGGGATGTGCTGGCTGCCCAAGTGGCTCCCGGTCACTGTGGACCTGGGGCTGCTCTGCCACCCTCCTGGGTCCCAACTCCAGGGAATTTCTGCGAATTGGTCTTTCGTGGGAGTGGAAAGAGGCGGGAAGAGAGGAAACACCAGGACATCTGACAATCCAAAGCATGGGGAGAGATGTTTAGCAACACCCCTGGGTGCTCTTCTAGGGTGGTATGAAGAAAGCAAAGCAGCTGCAGGAGAAGGGGCGGGTGTCTAGACAGAAGCAGCGGGGATGCCTTGCACAGCCCTGCCACATTGCTACTTGATTAACTCTTGATAAAACTCCGACCGCACAAATCTCGGCAGGGAGTCTTTCTCCATCAGGGCAAAGATCCTCTTCTGGGCCACGTCAAAGCTGGTTGGTGACGGCTCCACCAGGTTCTTCATGGTCACAGCCTTGGTGAAGTGGTCGATGTTCACCTATGATGGGAGTGTAAGAGGGATGGGGACCTTGCCTTTGGAGGGGTGGGTGATGGCATGTCCCCCCAACAGCCATGCAAAGGGTGTGGGGAGGCACTGAAGCAGGTTCTTTTCTCTGGAGGAATTATTAGTGGCAAAGGTGTAAGGATGAGGTCTGTCCTTCTGCAAAGCTAACTTGTGGAGGAGGATTACTGCGCATTGCTGTCCCTTATAATTAATGTGGGGAAAAGGAGGACAGGCATGCGTTGAAGTTGCCTATGGCAGGACACAGCCCAGCAGAGGCTGAGTATGCAAACAGGGGCACCAGGGCTGTGAAGGGTGGGAGAGCAGCACATGGGGATGGGCCTGCCCTTTGCAAACAGTACAGCCCTCCAAGCCCCTCAGCCATGGCATAAGGTGCCCTGCAGCCATCGCTCTCCTATGGGATGGAGGCCAACAGTGCAGCAGCCTCACCCCTCCCAGTACCATCTCCTGCCCCCTGGCCACTGACCTCTTTGGGTGCCTCCGTCTGGATGAACTCCTCATAGATCTTCTTGGCCTTCTCTGCCCTCTTCACAGGGGACTTGGTTTTCTTGTAGTCCTCACAGGCCACCCAAAACTCAGCATTCTCCTCGCTGAACTCGGAGCGCAGGAAGGTGAGGAAGCTGGCAAGCCCATCTGTGGGAGGGCAGAGCCCTTGCTGAGCACTGGCAGTGCCGGGGGGGACGAGCAACAGTGGGGGATGTGGAAAGAGAGGGGAGGTGACCGACCACAGGGGAATGTGAACTTACAGGGGTTTTGCAGGAGCTTCTCCAAGGAATCACGCCACTGCAGAGCCTCCTCTGGTGATGGCCTGAAGAGAGTAAAGAAAGCCTGGGTGGTCTATGCTTACCCCCCAGCCCCAGTCTGGGGTCCAGGATGTTAAATAATTCTTTTAAACATGCGGAGAAATGGAGTAACAATCTGCAGGGACTTGCAGAGTGAAGGCGATGGTCTGGGGATGAAATGGTGATGCTGCTGCATTGCAGCACGAGTGCCCTCCTCCTGGGGAGAGCCGAGTGCCAGGGAAGGTGAGGATGGGGCTGGGAAGGCGAATTCCCCCATTTTTGACCAGGGATGTGGCTGACCTGCAAAGTGAGTCCCCTCACAGGTCTCCTCCTTACCTCACTGCCTGTGCATGGGATGGTAGAGCAGGAGCTCTGCAGGCAGCTGGGATGCATCTCTATGTTTTCCTGCTGGGGTGGGGAAGGATGCTCCCTGCTGGCAGGGGGCACAGGGGCTTGGTCATTTGGCCCTGTGCTGCTGGTGCTGGGGTCAGCGCCCTCCACTCCCACAGCCTGCCTGCCCTGTTCCCACGCCCCAAGACAAGGCAGGACAATGGCCTCGGCTCCCTTCCCAGTGGAAACCTCCAGTGTTTTCCAGCTGCGAGGCTTTTCCTTTTTTTTTTTTTTTTTTTTTTTTTTTTACTATATTTTTGAATTTGACTGAAGAGTTTGGGGGGAGCTTTTAATTGTGGTTTTTTTCTGTTGTTTTATTTAAGCCCCAAGGAGTTTGGCCAAGCTGTCCTGGGCTCACAGGTCCCTCCCTGTGACCCACCAGGGCAATGCCTGGTGTTGGCTGCAAGGCAAGGGAAGCCCCTGTGCAACTTGTTTTGCTGCCACAAGAGCCATGTGTTGGGGCTGAAACCCCCTGGGTGAGCAGAGCATCCCAAGGAGCGTGGGCAGGACAGCTGCTGCAGTGGTGGGTCTGGGGGAAGTGCAGGTGCTGCTGCCCAGCCCTGCTGCCCATGTGGCTCCAGCACAGAGAGGGGAACAGTAGGAAAGCAAAGCTTGCTCAGGGTGGATACCTGGCCTCACTTGTCATCAGACTGGAGCAGTAAGGACCACAACAGAGGGTTCTGATTGTTCACTTTCTGGACCTCGAATTGCATTTGCACTTCTGTCAAGGACCAAAAGCTCTCCCTGTTCCTGCCAGGTGACTTCTCACCCCCTGTGAGGGGAGGCATCTCTGCAGTAACCCAACACAACCTAGATTTCCTGGAAACTACCAAATTCACATTTCCATTATCTGAATGTCCTAGGGATGATATTAACAGCAAGCGAGAGGCTGACAGGTGAATGATGATGAGGCTGCACAGCATTGCAGTGCAGGAGAAAACAACTCCTCCAGGCAGAGGGGAGAAGGATGTTCTCCGGTTTTCTGAAGGGACAGCTAATGGGGACAAATGTGTCTCAGTCACAGAGGCATCTGGGGCACGGCAGCTCTGTCTGCCCTGCTTGACCCAGGCAGCACTGTGGTGAGCAGTCACTGTGCCAGAAAGCCTCCCCCTGCATATCACCCACCACAGCCTGGATTAGCAGGCAAAATAGCTAATGTTTCATGTGCTTCAAGTAGTGTTGGTAAAACAGAGCCAATATTATACACCAGCTCAGTGCCAGAGAGCAGTGGCTCAGGACAAAGGCAATAAGGTGAGGAGGTGCCATCATCCCAGAGCTGCCCAGAGCCAGGCATCACACCATATGGTCACACACCCAGCTCAGGGACACGCTGCCATCCCAAGGCCAGATGGCTGTGAAGGCTGGCACCTCTGGGCTGAGGCAGGTGACTCAGAGAAGTCCAAGTGCCATATGCCTCTGGGAAAACCTTTATCCAATAACATGAAATCTCATAAAAAATAAATTGAGTTTCCATGGGAAATCTAGTTTCCATAGAGCTGTATTGCCTTCAGCATGCCTCATGCTGCCCTGACATAACTTCCTGAGCCTGCACTTAGCATGCAGGCCACGAAGAGCATGCCACAAGCTGCCTGCCACGCAGAGCCTCCTGTGCCCTCCCACAGCAGAGCTTCAGCTCCTCTGCGCCCCAAAAGGGCACATAACCACCCCACTGGCTGGGCACAGGTGCCAGCACAGCCCACCCCAGCACAGTACTCACTTCTGGGCCTTGGGCGGCTTCTCCGGCTTCTCGGGGTAGGGGATGATGAAGTCAATGGCTGAGTCGTGCTTCTGGATCAGCGTGCCCAGCTTCGTCTTGATCTCCTTGGCCCTGCGTGAGGGAAGGAGCAGAGACAGGTCAGGCAGAGGAATGGGGCAATGGGGACAGTCACAGTCCCTGCCCTGTACAGCCACTTGTGGAGTAAAAAGCTCTGTAATTACTTACAGATGAACAAATGTACCCGAATGTTGTAAAGGCTGTGCCTGGCTGTTGTTTTTCAAACCGGGTGCTCTGCATTAGCGGCAGCTCTTGATCTTGATCTCCTCGCTCTATCCCCATCTGCGGCTGGGATAATTGTATCAGCAGAGCTGGCGGGCTGCTCTGATGGTGAATTAGGGACCTGTGTGCAGCACTCAGTCTCTATAGTGATGAGCCTGAAGAAGTGCTGGCAAGGAGGTGGAGGAGCTGTCTGTGGAGAGGAGGCTGTGCGGGTGCCATGCTGGGCTGCACGGCAGTGCCTGCCCCGCCGAGCCCTGTCCCACCCTGTTGCCTGCCAGCCCTGCACTGCCAGTGGCATTCAGAGCAGGACACCCTCACAGATACATATATATATATATATGTGTAGGGTAATATATAAGCCTTATATCTGCAATGGGAAAGGTCCTGCAAATTGACACTTTCTGGATGCTGCCTTCCCTTGGGCAGAGGGGCAGGAATGGTTTCATCAGGTGTTGAAATACTCTGACTGCCAAAGGCTGTGTGTCAGTTCCCCTCCCCAAGGCCACGTCCCAGACCTCTGTTTGGAACAAGCAGAAACAAGAGGGGTCCTGAGGCTTGACAGCAGGCCCAGATGTCTCCCAAAACATTCGCTTTTGTGCAATACAATTTGCAATGAGGTCCTAGCCATCTAAAACTGCTGCAGCTCAGTGGTGGCAGCAAAACCAAGCTAAGCTTTTGCAAGGAACACTGAGGTGTGCTGTATAAGAGTGAAGAAATAAAGGGGTGAAAACAGACACCCCAAGCCCCATCTTTGCAGGGCAAGACTCTTCCCTGACACAGCAACGTTTGGTGGCTTCCAGGTCATCTTGTTGGTACAGGAGGTGAAGGAGAGCCTGCTCCTCACAGGCTGGCTGGGCTGGGCTGAGCTTTCGGCATGGTCGGCAAAGCAGGACTGTAGATCCTTGGCTTCAGGGCTCCCTACAATTTTCCTCTCTGCTGTTTATTTTCACAAGCCCTCTGTGGATGATCACTCCCTTGCTATGTCTGCTATTTTATTGCAATTCCTTTAATTTTTTTCCCTCCCTGTAAAACTCTCTCGTGTTTTACTTTCCACCCGCCAGTCCCCATCGGTGACTTTCTGAGACCCAGAGCAGGGGTCTCTGCTCTGCTCTGCTCCCTGCCAGATGCCCCCCACTTCTGTGAAGAAATCTACCTCTAGCCAGCCACCCTTGCATGCAAGCACACAGCAAGGCCAACCAGAGTGAGCAGCCCAGCTTGGTGCTGCATGGACCGCTCGCCGTGGGTGTACAGCACGGGGCATCACACACCCAGAAACCCAACTGTTTTCATGGAAAACGTCAGCAGCTACAGGGACAGTTTCCATTGCTAGTGCTTCTGAGAAAACTTGAATCTTGGAAAGAGCAGGACCTCAGGCAAAGGGTGATGAGGTCGCCGTGCTCCCACACTGAGGTGTCTGGGACAGAGATGATGCTGTGCACCGTTTGTCCTGCTCCCTCTGATAAATAAATAAAATGCAGATAAATGCCTGGAGCTGGAGCTGGCTCCTGATGTCCAATACCTGGGACTGGCTCTCCTGAAAGCCTCAGGTCTCCTTTGGCAACTTCCTGGCCACCAGAGCCATGCTGGGACATCCATGGCATGTCCCTGACCAAAAGGGATGGCACAGCTGCCACGATGGGGAGCAGGTGAAGTGGGCAAGGAGCTGCAGCCCCATTAGCAACAAAGCAATGGGTGGGTGCAGAGGATGCCCCAGGAAAGCTGTTGGGGCAGGACAGGCTCTCCCTTGGCTCTGCTTTCCCAGACATCTGTGCTGGGGGCACAGGAAGGGCACACATGGGTTCAGGGAGAATCTCTCAAAGAGGGGCTGAGCAGAAATGCTGGCTGCCACCACATGTCTCTCCCTGCCACAGCCCAACACTAGGGAGGGCAGAGCTGAGAATGTTGCCATGGCCAACCCACTGCCAGTGCTGGGTGCTATGCACCAGGGACAGTCCCTTCTGGGAAACTGGACCATGTGCCTGATCATGGGGGGGTACCGTGTAGGCAGGGAGATAACACGAGCTGTGCTGGAAGCAGGGGCACCAACAGTCAAATCTAGCCCATGGTGACCTAAGGAGGTGGGAGGACAGGACCAGTACTCTGTTGCTGTTTGAACAGGCCCAGGGGACACCTGTGCCCTGGTGCAGATGAGCCAACCCGTGCACAGGGTTTGGATGCAGTTGATGGCAGTTTCATACAGCAGCAGGTAGTCTCCCGGATAACCCTCAGAGCTGGTTCAAAGTCCTTCTCTCGAATTCCCATCCTCTGACAGTGACTTATGGCCAACATCTGTCAGGCTCAAAGGGCACTGACAGGCCCTAATGGCCCTGAGCAGCTCCAGCTGAGCCCCACACCCTGCACATTAATGGGGCTCCATTTAAGCTCAGCCTCAGGGCCCCCTCCTCTCAGGCTGTGCCCTGCATTGGTGTTAGACCTCTATTGCAGCCCCACTGCCTGGTGCTCCCGATGGGACTCCTCAGATGGCTCCATCCTGTTCCATCCCGTGGTGCTGTCAATGGACCACCAGTGGCTGCCCACCCCGCTGGAGCCCTGCAAGTCCTGGTGTGGGGACAGCAGCAAAAACCTTCCCCCCCTGCACTGGAGCAAGTCTGGGCCGTGGGACCTTCATGAAATCCATGGAGACAGCAAAGGTGAGGAAGGTTGCTAAAAGGAAGTGAAACGACTGGAGTGAGCTGAGAGCCTGCAGGTTGAAGGAGAGAAGAGCTATTTAAAGACACCATCCTGGCGTCCGCCAGCAGATGGATTACAAGCTTTCAAGCAAGGCTTCAGCAAAGGCTAAACAGCAGGGTAAAAAAGGCAGTTATAAACAAAAAGGCATCCTTAAAAAAAAACCAGCTATGGCTGAGTGAGAAAGAGCAAGAGGACCGTAAACGGTGGAAGGTTAAGTGTGAGAACAGATGGGAGAATGCCAAGAAAAAGTCTGAGAAACAGCTTCCAAGAAGCATTAATAGAAAATATGGGCTCTGTCAAACACATCAAGAGCAAGAAGGCTGCTGGAGAGGGCCAGGAGAGACTCCAGCTTTAAAAACAAAACAAAAATAGAAGCTTAAAAGGAGTTAAAGCTACAGCTGAAAGTTAAAGGTGCTGCTGTGCCCAAGGGCAGGAAGGTGTCAGAGGAAATGCCCCTTGAGGGGAAAAAGGCTCCAGAGGGGATTCAAGGAACCATAAAGCTGCAAGTGTGATGCTGTATGGGTACGTCAGTGGCAGCTGTGTCAGATCTGTGGTGGACACATGGACAAATATGGTCTATTGGAGAGAAGTCAAGGCAGCTCTGGCCGTAGGAAGAGATTCCTTTCAACCTATCATTCTTCTCTGAAGAGGCCAGCAACCACGTTCTATGGGGAGTCAGGGGATAACAGCCCCTTGGGTCTTCAGGGGACTTTGGGTGGGCTTTCCAGACCCCAGGCAGCCACACAGGGGGAAGGCCATCTCATGGATGACAGCGTGGGAAAGGTAGCACACAACTGTGGGGAGGGTGCTATGGGAGCACAGGCTAGGACCGTGCTGTTAAACATCACATGTGTGGGGCGAAGGGGGTCAGTGGCCGAGGAGCAGATATTGCACTGCCCGGGTATGGCACTCAGGGACAAATTACGAGGAACTGTGGGAAGATCTCGAGAGACTGGCAGTGGAGCACTGTTAGGATGCCTCATAAAGCAATGCAAAGTGATGTGTGGGGGACAAACACAGTCCTGACTCTGTGTATAAAAGTGTAAGTGAAGCTGTCTTCAGGAGCAAGGATTTGAGGGCACAGCAGGTGAAAGCATCAGCATAGCAACGGGGGGGAGGGGGAATCTTTATTCAGAAAATGTAGTATTAGAAAGCGTCAGCAGAGTGAAAACAAAGGGGACAGCAGAACAGAAACACGTGGATTACCTACACCTGGAAGAGTGCTGCCTGTGGCACAGGAGGCTGCAGGGGAGCAGGCAATGGAGTCACAAGGATGGCCCAAAGGCACATTTCCAACAACAAAACTGTCACAGCCCCATGCTCCTATTTGTGCCTGTGATGGGAATTTGCCTTGCTTTTGGGCAAGCAGCATCAGACCCCCATGCCATAACTTCAGCTGGAGCTCCCCCCAGGACAGTGAATGTCCTCTCATTCTCATCCAAAAACCAGTGCTATTGCATTTGCAGCCATGAGGGAATCCTCACTGGGGGATTCACATACACAGTCTTTTCCCAAGCTTCCTCTTTAGGTAAAGCATCAGGTGCCCTGATGCCGCAGGGAGCCCCCAGATTCCAATCACTATGGAAATGGCTGGGGGTTGGAGCTTGCTGTGACTCCAAAGAGGGTTGAGAACAGCCTGGGAGGCAGCACCAGCACCATCAGGGGCAGGTTTTGAGGCAAGCACTCGGGTGGGTAGGCATGAAGATGAGGATGGGTGCCACAAGGCGGGCAGAGCTGGTGCTCTGCATGGAAATGAGCCTCGTGAGAGAGGCCAGGTCTGGCTAATCCGCGTGAGAGCAAGACGCCCGCAGTTAAAGAGGATTTTGAAGCACTTGTGAGCCAGGGCTGGTTTTGCCTCAGAAAGGCAAAACATCTTTTCTGCTTTTTTCCTCCTCCCCTCCTCCGTGTTTTGCAAATATTAAGATCTGACGACAACGCACTCCTGCTCAGAGCAGCAGAGGTGAAGGGGTGGGTTTGGGGCAGCCCAAACTCACTCAGCAGAGACGTTCCCAAGTCAGAGTGGGTAGTTTGGGACCGAATCACCACTCACCCCGCTAAGGGTTCCAGCCACTTGCAGCACCCACTGAGCCGCCCCCAGAAAGCCTCCCTTCCCTCCCAGTTCAGAGCTGGATAATCCCAGTCCCCATATGAGATGTTCATCACGGGGACACGCTTAAGGAAGAGCCCCCGTGCCTCCAGCTGCCCCGGCAGAACCCTGCGAGGAGGCAGCCCCCTGTCATCCTGGCCGCTCTCACCTCTCCAGGCACGTGTGGGGCAGCGCTGCTAATCCCTTGCACATCTTGGCAGGCTGTAGTTTCCTCGAGCTGTGAGAAGAATGTGAGTGATGGCTAAACCACGCAGCAGTGGCTCCGTCTGCAGCCCAGCTCCCCACTCTCGTTCCTATATAGCACTGGGAGCTGGACCCCTGCCAGCCCTGTAACCAATGCCGGCCAGCC
Source organism: Empidonax traillii (assembly GCF_003031625.1). NCBI lineage: Eukaryota > Metazoa > Chordata > Aves > Passeriformes > Tyrannidae > Empidonax > Empidonax traillii. The sequence continues at coordinate 147,090 of NW_020956116.1, forward strand.
TGCTGCAGCTGGCCCCGGCCCCAGCGGCTTCTGGATTTTGTTTTCTCTCTCAAAGCTCACACAGGAGGAAAAAAGAAATGTGTTTTTTCTGGGGTGATATCAGGTAATCAAATTGGAAGGGCCAAGCTGCTGTCTTGGGGGGCTTCAGGAAGCCCACAGCCCTTCTTTTAACAACATATCCATCTCCAGGTCAGTATTTAGAAGAACCAGGTAGAAATGCTTCATTCAAGTGAGGGTTTTTTCCAATGAAAAAGAGTACTTTCAGAAAAATGAAAGTTCTCATGAGAAGTCTTGCTGTTGATTTAAAGGCTGTGGGCAATGTCAAAGCATCCACAGCTTCAAAAGTGGCTATTGGCTGGTGGATAACTGAATTTTGTGCCAGAACAAGTTCATTTTCATGTAAGCTTGAAAAAATAAGTCTTTTCATCATAGCAAATGTTCTGGTTTTATCTAACAGTGACACTTTGATGAGTCCAAAAACATCCGCAGTGTGATTTTTCTCCCAGCCTCAGCCAGGCACTCAGGCACAGTGTAGGTGCAACACCAACAAGTGAGGCTGCCTGCTGAGGGGCAGCTCATGGCAAACAGGGGCCAGCCTGGCTCCAAGGGGTCCCACAGCCAAAGATCTGGCTGGCTGGCCCCCCTCATGGCTGCTCAGGGGGAGGATGATCTACAGCCAGCAGCTGTAAAGGAGTCACTCCTAGCACAGCTTAGCAGCACTTGGAGTGGTGAGGGTGACCACAACTAGCCCTGAAAACCTGCCGTGTGCCTGGCCATGACCTTGCTGTCTGGGTGACTGTGAAAATGTGCATGAGTGCCTTGTTTAACACTCAGAGCTGGGAATAGGAACCTCGCTCCCAACCTAGCTGTCCACACCCTGGGGCACTAACGACCATCACTGCCCTGACCAGCCCCACCTGCCCTCCCAGCCTGGGGCTGCATTTAAGCTCAGCCCTAGACCACCTTTTGCTCTTTGAGTTGTGTCAGAGCTGTGCATGTTTCTGTTTTCCAGCTGGATTTTGGACCTGTTCTGGGACTGTGCAGTTGGACACTGTCTGCGTTTCACCGTGTGATTGCAGTAAGTGAAAGCTGGAAGTCTGCTGGAAACTGTGCCTCCCTGGAGAGCTTGGGCTGGCTTTGTACTGGTTTGTAATGGAAACTGAATGAAAAAAAAAGTACAGCCTACAGTTTCAGAGGATTAGATGCTTGAATGATGTTTGCCTGGGCTTGGGCTTGACTAGAGCCCCCCAGATGTACCCAGGCAGGGGTGACAGATGTGGGGTCTTGCTGGGGTGGGCTGCCCCTTCCCACTGCTGGCATTGAGGTGCTCATCAGCCTCTCCTGTGTCTTGCAGAGGGGGTAAGGAAACTCTGGCAGCTGCAGAGGATGGAGGTCTACTCCTTCCCAGGCTGCTATCATTCTGTGCTTTTCCCAGAGGAATCAGGAGGAAGGTCTTTTATTAGCATGGAGGTACCTCACCCAGTGACTCCAAGTCCCAGCAGTTGGAGTGCAGCCTCTGCTCTCCAAAAGAATGCAGCCTTGCAAGCTCTGCCCTCTTGCTGGGCTGTACCAGTACTCTGGGGTCAGATAGCATGTCAGGACCCTAGGATATCACCAGGATGTCACTGAGTGCCACGACAGTGCTTGCTGGCTTTGAAAATGTCCTTTGAAGCATGATGCTGTTTGTAGGATGCTTTGCCAGCTGTCCAGGCACCCCCCGACTCAGAGAGGAGCTGGTCGCGGTGTGGGCTGGGTGAGAGGTGCCGGCAGTTCTCACAGCTCGGGACTGGGAAGGACAGCAGGGCCGTGGGACTGCATGGAAACCCCCACAGCCCCACGCTCACTGCTGAGCCACTGGGAATGCAGTTATTTCTTCTCATTAATCTTCAGTAACAAAGTCAGCATTGGAATCCCGGGAGGACTTGGGTCTGTGGGACCAGGAGGTTTGTGTGAATGCTGTCCAGGAGACACTGAGCACCCTTCTGTGCTCTCCTCCCAGCTGCAGCCAGGGCTACACACCCCTGGAAAGCAGAGAGACGTGCCAGGCATGCCAGGGGCATGGCCCCATCTCTGCAGACCTCCAAGCCCACTCCTGTGGCTCTGCCGTAGTTCAGTGACTGATGCTCTGTGATCTCTTCCACAGCCCTAGGGTGGGGGTTTAATGAGTGCGCAGAGCAAACTGGGGAACTGAGGTCCAAAATGTGTGAGGAAATTCCATGCAAGAGGGTGATAAGGAAGTGTGGTGGGATTGCAGTTGTGCATTTGAATGGAGACTTATCTGAAACACTGAAGAAGAAACTGTGTGCCCCTTGAGCAGAGATAAGGGTTACACAGAAATAGCTTGCGTTTTCCACAGACCTTTGTCCAGCAATAAATGTTTGTTTCGTGTGTTTCAAGGCTTTGGAGTGCTAGGAAAATATTTCCAGTAAGAAACTACACAGACCTTCCTTTTCTTCCCACGACAGCCTAATTTCTTTAAGAGCCCTTCTGGGAGAGCTTTTTGGAGATCCAAGTGCACTCTGAGGACCAGATTGTCTTGTGTACACAATGGCTGGTTTCCTCCAAGAGTGCTCTGGGCTTGTGTCTTGCAACTGCTCCCTCAAAAGCCATGTGGAATCTCCCACTATACCACATTTATCCTGCGCCCTGTTATTTCCAGACTTTATTATCCTTTCTAACAACATGCCTTTTATAGAAGGCAGCCTAGCTGCTTTGTAGTTTCCGGGTTCCCACTGGAACTTTTTAAAAACTAGTGTCATATTTAACAATGTTGACTTTTTGGTAAAGGGATCACTGCAATTCTCACCCAGGAGAGTATTTGGCAATTCATCTGAGTGCTCCTTCTGGCAGACTTTTAACCATGTGTTCTAAAAATGGGGTTACAAATATTTTTTTTTCCCCTTCGTGCTTTGGGACAACCATGTAAATATGTGTCCCCTATGGAAGGATGCTAGTGTGAGCTCCTTCACAGCAAAGGGCAGTGCAAGTAATTCCTCAAGTCTTCCTGTGATGGCTCTTTTCTTCCTATAGAGCCCAATCACATCCTGTCCCTCAGACTCTCTTTCTGCTTCTCACAGTCATAATTCATTTTTATGCCTTTAGGATGCTTTCTTCAAGTCTTCTGTGGCTTGTCTTTTACCTGTAAGTTTCCAGAGCTTGCATTCTTTTTTCAGTTTCTCTTCTGTATGCAATTTTTACTACTTTTAAGGTCTTACCACTTCAGGTGTTCATTTCCACTCCCCTGTAAAAGCACATCCCCTTTTTTAAAAATCTCTTTGAGCACCGGAGTACATTATGCCTGGTAAACCAGTGCTGCATGCTTGAACAGCTTTCCTGCTCCACAAGTTAAACACCCCTCAGAGACTTGTGTGATGCTCCTGAGCAGCCTACTTCTCATCTCCCTTCAGACTGAAATTTTATTCTAAAGGTTTCTCTTTTGCTCTCACTGGGACAGTCTGAGCAGTAATTGTGGCTCAGTGGTCCCTTTGAACTAAGCCCCACACGTGGTTGAAGAGCTGCTCGGGTGCAGGCCTTGCACCATCTCACTGCCTCTGCCAACTTTCTGAGGTCCTGTCCAGTGATTAAACTGCTTGTGCAGAGGACAGAGATGAGATCCAGGCTCCCTCCATTTGCCACATCCAAGTCACTGACACGGGAGCCATTAGTGAGGTCAGAGAAAATCCTGAAAAGCAGCATTACCCCGAGTGCTGGGACTCTGGCCAGCTGGGAATTTGGGAGTCACGTAAGTCCTTCATCCCAGCTGTGGAGCCACCAAGTTCCTCGACCCCGAGCAGGAGGCCTGAGAAGAGTTGGGGCTGAAGCTGGGAGAAGGCACTGCTCATCATGCCTGCTCCACGCCCGCAGAAGGAACCTGCTCCCCTTCTGGCACCTGGGCAGCATGGGGCAGGGGCAAGCCTGCTCCAAGATATGCATGTGGCTGGCCTCAGCTCTTGCACACGCAGCCTGAGGAACACGGATCTGAGCTCTGATTCATTTCCATCAGGAGAGCCCAGAGAGACATGTGGGGACAGGTGTTTTCAAGTCAACCCAAGTATTTGTGTGGTGTTGATGTGACTGCAGGTCTGAACAGCTGCGTCTCTGCGGCAGTCCCTTTGCACCCTGAGCACATCAGCGAGGAAAGTGTTGTTTGCAGAGACCTGCTGTGGGCAGAGCCACCCCCAGGCGCCTCAGCAGCTGCTGCTGAGCATTCAGGAGCTCTGCTATCCAAGCAGCACTGGTGCCACCGTGTGCTCTGTGAGGTGCAGCCTCTGCATAGACAGCATAGAGCTGTTTCTGCCTTCCAGTGACCACCTACTGCACGGCCGCTTGCCTGTGGGCATTCTCTGTAGTGTCACTAAAAGACACAATCTGGATAGGTAAGACTGGGTTGTTGATGTGCAGGTGACAGGTGTAATTTAAACACAAAGCTGGCACAAACAGATCAGTCATAGAGTTTTATTCATTTACACCACTTTTACCCACATTTGGATGTTGGATCCAGGCAGCAGAGCACAGTGTTTCTGCTTGTCCAGCACCTGCATTTTTGATTCCTTGACAGAATGAGCCACTGTGTAAAGAAGTACACCCACCTCTGGCTCCACATTAGCCATATAAGCACCCTGCACCTCTCCCATGCATGCATTCAGCCTTGGCCCAAAAGAGCGTCTGAATGGCGAACCAAGCTCTTTCCTGCCATCCCTTTTGCTCTACGTGCCCTGCTGTGGCACTGCCTTTCCCAGCTCATGGATGGCCTTGTTCTCCAGCACCTTCACCTTCTCCTCGCCTGGCTGCAGCACACAGGCCACCATAGCCCTGGCCACTGTTTCCACAGGCACTGAGTAAGCGGTGGGGAAGACTCGAGCTACAGCACCCAGGAACTGCCGAGTTACCCACTCCATGGGCCGGGACTCCTGGCGCTTGCACAGCAGCACCCTGCAGGGTGAGGAGGTAAGGTGAGGTCAGCCTACAGACAGTTCTACAGCTGCACCAGGGCGCAGACCAGCTTCCTGAACCCAAATGGGCTTCAGGGCTTTAGCAGGGCCACAAAATGTGACTGAGCTGAGCCCCTGGACACTCAAATCCTTTTTCCACTGTACTGCCAAAAGCATGATGACAGTTCTCTGAGGGAGCAAGAGCACAGTGCAGCTGAAAGGACACACGTGAGTACTCCCCCTCCATAAGGTCAAGGTCCAAGAGGAGATAATCTCTGACCTATGAGCCCCAACCTCTGCTTTCAGCCCCAGCTTCTTGTCCTTGCATGGCACATGGCAGTAGCATTAGGATGGGCCATGGGAAAATACAGAGCTTGCTTCCTGCAGCATCGGGAAGCAGTCTGCTCATCCATGAGCTGCAATTTCAGCTGGTAGCTTTCTCCACTTCCCCCCACTTATTGATCCTTTTTCTTTCTCCATCTCCCAACCTGCTGCCCTGACAAGCCTCCACCCCAGCCCTGTGACTTCCCTCCTCCACTGCTACTCACGCTGGCCGGAGAATGGTACAGCGATCAAAACCAACAGCCTGGACCAGGTTCTCCACTTCTCCCTGTTAGAGCAGTTGGGCAGGATGAAAGGAGACAAGGATGACTGCAAGCACCATCCCTACCGCCTCCGTGAAGGAGAGAGTTGCTGAGCCGTGGGGAGGATGGCACTAATGTCAGCGTAAAGCTGGAAGAGGCCAGGCAGGGAGCAGCTCTCCAGGACAGGCAGCATGGGGCGAGTGCCCGCAGTGGACACAGACCGTGGGTCAGCAGCGCACCCCTGCAACCATCATGTTAACTGCAACGGGCCGCTCCCGAGAGAAACTGGACTTAGCATGTAGCCTGGGGATGGATCCAGCCGGCACAAGACGCTGGCAGACAGCTGTGAATCCAAGCAGATGTTGGGAGCTGCAGCACACAACATATGGAGAAAAAACCTTTTGCGATAGGTACGGTCCCACCTGGGGAGCCTGTGGGCTCTCCATCCCTGGATAGTTCACATCTCACCGGGACACAGCCCTGAGCCTCCCCACCTAGCTGTGAAGCAGCTTGAGGCTGGGAAGCTGGGACTGGGCTAGAGACCTCAGCGAGTCTTTCTAGGTTTAAAGAGGGAGATAAACACTGCACGCAGGGTTGTGCTGCTTCAGAAGAAGGCAGTCAACACAGCTGTGCAGGCAGCCCCTTCCCTTGTCCCACAGCACCAGGAAGACCCCCAGAGCCATTTGCAACTCCTGAGACCTCAGCTACTCCTTCCTTCACGAGCATCCCAGCATTCTGTGACCCCTGCACGAGCACCAGGAGCCCACCCTGGCCGACTCCTCACCTTCACGCGGAGGTAGAGGAAGCTGCTCTGTGCGTTAGCCCCCTGGGAGGACTGCAGGACAAAGTGTTTGCAGCCCCCTGCCCGCGCCAGCTCTGCTGCCTGCACCACGTAGTCCCGGTCCACCCGGACAAAGCCGTCCTGCGGGTAAAGCGGAGAGGAGGGTCAGCAGGGCAGGGAGCACGCAGGCAGGGCAGGGGGCAAACAGGACCCCTGCTCTCCCAGGGGGAAAGGGGGCCCACTCACTGCGCCAGCCTTGGCCCTGGTGGTGCCCAGGCAGCAGAAGCCCACGTCGTGGCCCTGGAAGGCGGCGGCGTGATCGGCCAGCCGCTCGAAGTCCACCACGGCCTGCTCCTGCGGGGAGGCCGAGGGTCAGCGCGGCCGCCCTGGGACCCCGCGCTCCACGGCCGCCCCCTCCCCGGGACCCGACCCCCCGCACCACGGCCGCCTCTGCCTCCTGGCCCAGGCTCAGCCGGCGCCGCCCGATCAGCGTCACCCGGGCGAAGAGCCGCCGGGACAGCAGCTCCCGCAGCAGCGCCCGGCCCGTCTCCCCCGAGCCGCCCAGGACGAAGCAGGTCCTGCCGCTGCCACCGCTCGGCGCGGCCGCCATTGCGAGGAGCGGCCGGCGGGGCTGGGGCGGGCCCGGGCGGGGGCGGCTGCGCCGCCGCGCTGCGGTGTCGGGCAGGCTGGGGCGGTGCCCCGGGAGCTGCTGCTCCTGCGGGGCTGGGGCGGGCAGCGCGGCGGGGAGCACGGCATGAGGCCGAGCGTAGGTCGGGGCCGTTCCCAGGGCCGGGGAGGGTGTCTGCCCCCCGCCCCGGGGGCTGCCCCAGGGACGCCCGCTCAGCCCCGCTGCTGCGCCCAGCGGGCAGGGAAGGAAGGTGTCGGCTGGTGCGCCCCCCTTGGTGCCCCAGCAGTGGCAGGGCCCAGCGCTGAAAGCGACACCCGAGGGTCCTTGTGCCCGCCCTGCTCAGGCGGAGGGGATGTGACCCGGAAGGATGCTCAGAGGGGTCTGTGACCTGTCGGGCGGTTCCTCTTCAAAAGCCAGTGGGCGCAGTGTGTGCTGTAGGTCACCTCCCCGGCAGTCTTGCAGTGATTCCAGTGAGAAGCAGCCCCCTGTGCCTGAGGAACAAGGGGATGAAACCCACTTCCTAGGGAACTCTCGCTGAGCAGGTCGTGGGATGTGCTGACAAGCACAGAACCCCTGCATCGTGTCCCTGCCTAGACGTTGTCCCTTTGACAGGGATGAGGCTGGTCATGACCAGGGCAGTGCAGGTCCCACCAGGACGTGTTTCTGGAGCAGGCGTGCGGGCACCCCGGGCTCCGCGCAGCCTCTGCCACGGGGCCATCAAGGGGCCCTGCGGCACCTCGATCCCGTTTGTCCTGATTCCTGGGGAGGGAGGTGCAGAGGCCTGAATGGCTGCTTTCGGGATCAGCCAGGCAGTTTTCCAGCCTGGTATGTCTGTCAAGCGCTGCCCGTGGCCGACGGCTGAGGATGAATCCCTGGTGCACGTGCCATTTGCGCGGCAGGACGCGCGTCACGACTGTCACCGGGTTAATGGCTGGCATCCCGCTCTACCTGCCAGTGTGCCGCTGGCACCCACGGCCCTGCACCCCGTCCGTCGGGCTCCGCTCCCCAGCCACAGGCAAACCCAGGTGGGTGCAGGAGGGGGAAGCTGGGAGCTGTTGGGTATTTTAGAGTACTGGGAAAAGTGCTTGAGAGTGGGAGGGGACAGTACAGTGCAACAGTTGTGAAGTACTGGCAGACGTGTATGGGGCATGTGGTATGTTACAGGGTTTCATGGTGTGGTGGGGATACCACTGAGGAGGGGTTGGATCAGGATACATGGATGCGCTTCCAGCGCTCATAGTCTGCTTCTCCTCCATGGCAGGGCCCAGGGGGGCCGGCCAGGCGCCGGGGTGCCCGCTCTCCTGGTTGCATGGAGACATGGTGCCGGCGCGGCGCGGCATTCGACTGCGTGCCGCAGCCGGCAGCCTACTGCCCTGACTGGATGGCAGAGCTCCCCGACGCCCTGCCCCTCTCCCGCCTCTCCATCCCTGGCACCCACGACTCCCTCAGCCTGTTTGGCGGCCGGCGCCTGCGGTGCCAGAGCTGGAACCTGGAGGCCCAGCTGGCGGCCGGCGTCCGCTTCCTGGATGTGCGCTGCAAGCTGTCGCGGGGCGAGCTCCGCGTCTACCACCTCTGCACCTTCCAGCGGGCCAGCCTGAGGGGGGTCCTGCGCCGCACCCTGCGCTTCCTCCGTGCCCACCCCGGCGAGGCCGTGCTCATGCGGATCAAGGAGGAGCTGCCCATCTTCTCCCGGCCGGGCTTCGCTGCCCAGCTGCATCGCTGCCTGCTGGAGGAGGGACAGGGCTGTTTGTGGTGCCAGGAGGAGGTGCCAACGCTGGGCCAGGTGCGTGGGAAGATCGTGGTACTGGAGGCGCTCACGCGGGAGGTGCTGGGCATCCCCTACGAGCAGCTGAGCATCAGCGACGCCTGGAACGTGCTGTCAGTGGAGCGCAAGTGGGCCCGAGTGCGCCGGCACCTGGAGAAGGCAGCTGGCGGGGACTCCACCACCATGTACCTCACCTTCTGCTCCGGCAATGGGCTCTTCACCTGCCCTGAGGAGGTGGCCCGCATTGTGAACCCCCGCTGCTACCAGCACCTGCGGCGCCGGGGCGGGCAGCCCGTGCGCTGGGGGGTGGTCATCATGGACTTCCCCGGCGCGGGGCTTCTCCGGCTCATCGTGGAGAGCAACGGCCTGCAGGCCAATGGACACAGCACAGCAGGCCCCGGCACGCCCGCAGCGCCCTTGCAGCATCCCCGCGGCAGGGGGGACAGACGCCGCAGCCGGCACAGCTCCGCTCGCTGCCTGCGCCGGTGCCCGTCGGGACGGACACTGCTCCCAGCCTCACGCCTCTGCCGAAGGACATCAGTGCCTGTAGAGCAGAAGCGGGTTTCTAGGGCTCGCAGAGCACCAGGAAGCCTTCGTGTGACGATGGTGTGACGGCGGCAGAGGCAGCAGAGAGCTGACAGCCCGGTGGTCGGAGCTGGGCCGCCCGGGGAGCTGCGCCTTGCACATCGCTTTGCCCGGAGGAGCCAGGTACGGTGCTGGGCCAGCCCAGTCCCCTCAGCACAGCAGGGATGGTGGGGAGAGAAGGTCCTGCCTCACCTCCTTTTGGGCCAGTGAGTCCTCCCATAATATCCGCAAAATAGTCATTTTCCTTTCAAGGGTAAATAAAAATAAAAATAAGCTAAGAAAGCACTCCCTATGTTGCCTTACCATTTCCTGTCAGAAAAGTGCAGAAAAAACTTTTTGTTCTTGCTGCTCAGATGTGAAGGAGCCTGTACCCCTCTTCCCATGGCCAGAGCAGGTTAAATTGGTGTCTGTGATCATCTTGGTCTTTAAAGCAGAGCTGCAGGATGTCGGAGATGACAACAAAGGGAAGATCCTTTCCCTTGTTATTTTAGCTTTTGTTTTTTCTTGCAGGGGCTTGCCCCCCAAATCAGGACTCTTAGGGAGAGCCAACTTCAGCAAGTGTTGCCGACCCTGTGCATGGAGAGCTGGATGGCCACAGCAGCAGCGATTCCAAAGGGGCTGCCCCATCCTCGGGATCGCACACCCAGGGGATGCTGCACAGGGCAGAGCCCAGTGATTTGCAACAGCATGGGCAGCGTGGGCAGGGCAGTTTGTAGATTCACAAAAGCAAAGTGATGGGGACATTAAAAAAGACCTTAAAACCAGTGCCAGTGCCTGCCCTACCTGCAGATAATAAATCAGCAATTTAAATAGAACGGCAAGTCAAATGACAGAGGAGTTCCTTGGAGCAGAAGGATAACCAAGATCCCAGAGCAGAAATCATCAAACTGCTGTGTGCTGACGCAGAGAGGTGGGAAAGAGAAGAGGAACTTTTCTAAAAGAGGAAAGCTCAGCCCTGGCCTGTCAAAAGATGAAGGATGTCCTCAAGGATACTTCTGTCTCAGAGGAAAACACAGTGCCTGCCAGAGGGGATGCCCCAGGATTTCCTGGCTGGAGGAGAGGATGTTTTTTGCTGCACAGGGGCTGGCCCTGGTTGGAGACACAGCTCTTGGTGCTGGGCCAGAGAGGGGAACAGGCAATAGTACGCAGTGGGTGAAGAGGTGGCAGACAGAGGAATCTGTCTCTGGGCTTGCTCTGTGAGACAGGAGATGATTGAAATCTCTGCATAAACCAGACATGTGACAAAAGCACTGGTCATGTTCAGGGGGGGTGATGTCCTACTCGTCATCTGCCAATGACTCCACCACCTGTGTTGCCTCTGCACCAAGCCAGTGTGACAGCTCTGGGTGTTGCTGTCATGCTGAGAGGATGGGTGCCGTCAAGGGAGGGCTGGGCAGGTCAGTAGTTGGCTCGGCATTCCAGGGGTGCACAAGGCCATGGGGAGCCAGGGAGGGCACAAGCAGAGCAATCGCAGTTCCCAGGAGCATTTGTTCCAGGCTTTTCACTGCCAAGCCAGTGATGGAGAGCCTTTTCACTGGGCATCACTGCCACTTGGGTAGCCCTGCCCATGCTTCCTGCTGCTCCCTGGCACCTGGCAGCAGCCACATGTGGGTGGCACAGATAAGAGTTTGCCAAACAGGATGCCAGGGGCGTAGGTAACACTGACTTTATCTCACTGCTCGTGTGGTAGGGCGTAAACAAGTGACTCTGCCCACCTGGGGAACCCAGCACCCCTGCCCTGCCAGTGAGCTGGGGCACAGGGTGGGGATGGGGTGCTGGAGTGCAGCTCCATGTGCCACATTCGGGGGCAGCCCTTCAGCCATGCAGGCAGGCCTTGCCCCAAGTGACGACAGGATCACCTAGCCTGCAGAGAAAGTTTTTATCGGGTGCTGCTGCTCTCCTCCAGCACCACCCAAGGAGGGTCTGGCTGCTGGGGTTGTGCACCAGGTGCCATGCTGGGAGACTTGTTCAAAGGCACCCTTCGGCTCAGGGACAGCCTTTGGATCAAACACTCCCTGGGGCCCTGGGGGTGGGGTGGGAATCATCTGCTTCCCGTGCTCAGGAGATGCCTTTTAAAGCTTCAGAGGGAGCTGCCCGAGTTCCCAAGGAGGAACGGGGGGATAGCAGCAATGAGGCTGTACCCCAGGGGTGTGAGTCCTCGCTGGTACCATGCTGTATTCCTGAAGGAGTGCCATCAGGCGCCTCCTTGCTCCAGTGGGCTGCTGAGCCCTCCCCGGGGGCAGGGGGGGCTCCCCACGAAGGTGCCCCCCGTATCGCCGGCAGCAGCTGAGCCGGACGCACTGTGCCAGGGTGACTCGGTTCCTCTGCGGTTCCTCTCTGGGGACATTGCACAAGGAGGGGAGCGGGCTGTGCCACCGTGGGGCGGGAGCCTCTGCTGTAAACAACACACACCCATGCCCCTTCCCCAGAGACAGAGCCTGCGGCAGATCTCTCACGGGAGAGGGAGCATTGCCTCTGTCTATTGCTCAGCGACGGGGCACAGCAAAGGAGGCACGTTTCCGTTGCAGATCCCTGCATCCAGAGGGACAGGGAGGAGGTAATACAAGAAAGTATCTTCGTACCTGCTCCCTCAAATCTGTGCTGAGCAAAGCCCTGGCTTGTAGCTTGAGCTCTACCCTCAGAGTGATGGGCAGAGGGTGCACCATCTTTCCACCTAGGAAATCCCTGCACTGCTCAGGCAGAGACAGGCCCTTCCTTGGTAAGCAAGGCAGCAGGAATCCAGTGGGAGCATGTGTTCTGCAGGATCCTCGATCCCTTCTAGGGAAGCCCACCTTGGAAACCATCCAAGTTGTGAAAGGGCTCCTGGCCATTAACCTTCTTCCAGCAGAGCTGATTTGGGTCTTCTCTCCCTCCTACCGTGTGTACCTTTTTCCACTACCTGCAAAGCAACCCTCAGTATCGGTCCTGCCATGTAGGACCCCCTCTCTGAGCCCAGGTATCTGTGGGCATGGGGTGCCTGATCCCACAAAGTGCTTTGAACTTGGCCATGTACTGCCCTGTACTTTGCAGCAGCAGCAGCAGCTGCCTCTGAGTCTCAGCCACCTTGATTCTGTTTTTAAAACAATACCAGAAGCTATTTGTAGTTACAAAAATAAAGGTGGGAATATTTTTTTTCTACTACTCTACCCTACCCTGCTGGGTTTCAGCAGAAGTGAAACTGGCAGGGGCACAGCCTGCTCTCTCCTTGGGCCATGCACCCACAAACACCTCTCTGAGCCCCAGCAGGTGTCTCATCAGTGGGAGAGGCAGTTCCCACCCTGGTCAGCTGACCCTCAGTATTTGGAGATGCTCTCCTGTCCCAGCAGCTGCCCCTCAGCCTCTCTGCCTGCCTGGATGTTTCTTCCCTTGCTGTAATTCACCACCCTCAGCAGATGAGCTGCTAGAAAGCTCCTGAATTACTGGATATACAGACCCATCCTCAGCAATTCCATAAAAATAGACAATTGCAGTAAAAGATGATGCAAGAAAGATATCCAGAGACAGGAACTGAGTTTCATTTGTATTGACCAAGTAGAAAGTAATTAGTAGGTTAAGACTTTTGTGGGATGGGTTCCTCCTTTTGTTTAGAATGGGTCCCAGTGGAGCAGCATCAGTTTCTTTGGAACTGGAAAATGCATGTGACCTGCATGGCTCTTGCTTGACTTTAGCTGGAAGTGAGCAGAGTGATTCCTGCAGAAAACCCTGCCAAGGCAATTTTACTTATGAGGAGAATGGGGTAAGAGAAGATTTATTATGATTGAAGAATGATTCAAGGGGAGGTGAACACAATTAGGCATATTCCTGAAAATCTGGTGGAAGTTTCTAATGGAAGTTAAGAAGTCAGCGGAAGTTCCTCTGTCATATTATTGGACCTTTCTCATAAAGATAAAGACAGGAAAATACATTGTGTAAAAGTAACTGTTTATAAATGGTATACGAGGATTCATAGCCAGAGCAAAAAGCCTGCGTGCGAGGAGAGCATCCAGCATGAGAGCTGGGAGGCTGTGAGCCACACTCCTGCTCAGCTCCCGTGGGACCTCATCACACCTCATCCCTTCTCTGTCTCCCAACCACCAGCGTGGGTGCTGCCACATGGACATGGTGGGTCAGAGAGGTCTTGGTGCCCTGGGCACCATGGGCTGGGGTTGAACCCTTCCTGGGGGACCTTTTTCCACCTCCTGGGGGGCTCGGGCAATCCTGGCTGGTTGTGGGTCGGCTCCTATGGTTGTCATGTCCTTATGGCAGTGTGGGGATGCACCCAGCTGCCATGCCATGGGGCTGGTGCTGAGCTGAGTCCCACCAGAGCTATGGCCAGTAGGAACCCCACTGTTCCCTTCCAGCCCCAGGTGAGAGAAGGGTTTCTTGGGGTAGGAGAGCCCTGTGGCGAGGGAGGCGGTGATGGGGTGCAGGATGAGGGCTGGCAGTGGGGCTGGGGTGGGAGGGGAAGAGGCCAAGGGCAGGGAGCGATGCTCTGCAGGCTTGGAGGAAGTGTGAGGCACCGCTGCCTGCCGGGGGGCACACACGCCTGGCACTGCCACTGGCTGGGCAAGGCGTGTCTGCAGCACAGCATGGTAGGTCCTGCTCCTTTCCTTGGGGATGACTCGGGGTCTGCCTGGAAAAAGGGATTTAGAGGAGGGCAGGGCTGTGGGCAAGCACTGAGAGGAACTAGTGCCAGTGTCGGGGGCTGGGGGACACACACAGACTGCCCCAGAGACACCCTGCCTGGGTGACCCCAGGCACACAGGGCACTGCCACTGCAAGGCAGGTGCCAGCCCTGGATGAGCGGGAAGGGCTGGGGGGCCACAGGACACGCTCTGAACTTGGGGACTCCGCAGAAGTGAACTGCATTGCCAGCAGTGTCTCCCTCACTGCCCAGCTGTGCTGCAGGCACAGCTCCTCAAAGTACCTCACTGGAAGGGCCCTTTCTTCAGCAGCAGCACCACCATCCATGCCTGTGTGTGAGCTGGCACAAGAAACGTGCCCTCGTGTGTACCAGGACTGCGTGGCAGCACTGTGGGTGCCTGTGTGAGCCTCTTGGCATGTGCATGCTCATGTCTCCCTCCCTGTCAGGGCACTGCTGTGGGTCTGCAACCTGCTGGGAGGACACGGACTCTGGGCTCTCGTGGCATCTACCTGGGCATCGCTGCCATCACATGGGGTAAGTCACCCACCACCCGCTCAGTAAGCCCTGTGTGACCCTGCTGCCCAGGAGTCTGCAGGTCTGGGAAACCTGAGCAGGGCAGCTCCAGTGTTATTTTGGAGGGTCATCAGTCACAACCCTCGTGGATGCCAGCTCCAGGGCTGGATCCTCCTGGGCTGGGAGGGGGCTGTGTGCTCAGGCCAGCTTCCTCCAGGCAGTGTATGTTCCCCCAGGGAGGGCTCGGCCGCATGTGGGGTCCCTGCAGGGTGTCTGGTTCCCCACATGCAGCATTGCAGTTGGTGCACCCAACTGTGAACTGGAGAAAGGCAGCAGCAGCTCTGCCCACTGCCTACACCCACTCTGGTGGTACATCCACCACTGCCCGTGCTGCAGAGTTGGGCACGGACACAGGCACAGGGCACACAGGTGCAAGGGTTGGGAGCACAGCTGGGGCAGCTTCACGCAGAACTAGAGCTGCTAATTGACATCAGGAGGAGAAACCAGAGTAGAGAAGAATTTGTTTTTGCTGCCTGTAGGGTATTTCCTTCACATGCTGGCATTGCACAGAGCAAAGCCTGCTGGTGACTGCTCTGTCCCTGGAAATCCTCTGTGAGCTGAACTATTTTCCAAAGGACCTTTCATGATTGAGCTAAGGAACAGAAATGAGGCAAATGCAGAAGTGTTAGGAGGAGTCTGAGATTTAGCTCTGAGGGGAAAACAAAAATGCAAAGGCAGCCTGAGTGGGGAGGGTGCTGAGCACCACCCTGGGAAGAGGTATCAGGGCTGCCAAGGGAGCCAAGGGGTTGGCTGGGGAGGCAGTGAGGGCCAGGAGGGGGCGGTGGGAACTGAGGGTGGGGCAGGCTCCCAGAAGGTGCCCTGAGCTCCTGTCCTGGAGCCCCAAATTCCCAAAGTGTAAAGATGAGGGCTGTGGTGGGAAACCACATTTTCCTCAGCTTCAGTTTTTGTTGAACAAAGTGGATAGTTTGCTCTTTCACAAGGAAAACTAGACAAATTATGAGAATTTAGAAAATTCTTAGAAAAATATATAATTATTGGCCAAACTACAGCTCTAATTAGACTTGAGAAGTCCTAAATTTGTATCTAATCTGTGGTGCCCAGACCTTTGCATAACTGCAGTGTGGTGTGCTCTCCTGAGACACAGGGCACCCCAGGCTGGTTGTTTGGAGCAGACTTTTATTCCCAACTCATTTTCTGAACAAATGAAGATATGAATCCCATATCAATTTCAGCTGTTGGGGAGATAGATACCTATTTCTGGGGAGAAGAGAGGAAGCTTCTTTTTGTGGCTAAAACCCTATGATTGCATAAAGTTGTGGTGTGAAATAAGTGGCAGTAAATAAGAGCAGGGTTTCAGCAAAGTGTCCTTCAGTTGTGGGTGTGGGTTCCAGTTAATCTCTGGCCTTGCCCTGCCTGGTGGGCATGACCAGGACGTGAGTTTGACTTTTGTAAGATCTTGTTTTGCAACACTGAGTTTTACAAGACTCCTCAGACCATCTCTAGCTCAGATGAGCAGGTTGGGATCCAAATGCTTTGGGGGTGAGGGCACACTTGTTCCTCTGTCTTGCTCCAATCTGACTCTCATATAGCACTGTAAGAAAAGGAAGAAAACCGAAGTGGTACACTTCTGCACTCAAGGAAGGAACCGTGTTTAAGGACCCATCTTAAAGTGGGGTTTTCCTCTTTGGGAAACTTTTTTGTGGGCAGGGGAACAGGGCCATGGGGCTGGGTTTTCAATACTTGTGCTGGAGAAGGGGTTGGCATCACCATTAGGGGTTCTTCTGCCACCTGCACTCTGCCTGCCCCGTGTTGCCCACTGTCTCAGCCTTCACCCTATCTCCCCCATCTTCCTCATCCCTGTGCTGTCCCCCTGTTTTCAGTTCCTTCTGCCATGCCTGATCTACCCAGGTCTCCATGTACCCTTAACGCCACATTCTCATCCACACTTGTCCTTTCATCCCATCCCCTCACTCAGCTGATCACTGGCCAGGCTTAGCCCATCCTCATGTCCTAAGGGATCCCATCCCTGACCTGGCTCCATCCTTTCTGCATTGATCCCAGATTTCATCTTCTCTCACAGGTATGGTGTTGTGGAAGGAGGTGGGTGCCTGGAAGTACTACTACAGTGACCGAGGGGACTACACGTGGGACCAGGCCAGGAATTACTGCCAGACCTTCTTTACTGACCTGGTGGCGATCCAGAACAAGGCGGAGATCGAGTACCTCAACGAGAACCTGCCCCGCCACGGGAGCTACTACTGGATTGGCATCCGCAAGCTGGGAGGCATCTGGACCTGGGTGGGCACCAGGAAGGTTCTGACAAAGGAGGCGGAGAACTGGGCAGTTGGGGAGCCCAACAACCGCCGCTCCAACCAGGACTGCGTGGAGATCTACATCAAGCGGAAGGACCAGTCAGGCAAATGGAATGACGAGCCCTGCAGCCGGAAAAAGAAGGCGCTGTGTTACAAGGGTTAGTAGAGGAACTGTGGCCCAGGACTGGGTGGGCTGGGGATCACCAGGGTGGCCAGCAGCTCCTGATGACCATCCTCTGTGTGTGTGCAGCCTCCTGCCAGGCCTCCTCATGCAGCCAGCGCGGCGAGTGCGTGGAGACCATCGGGAGCTACCGCTGCGAGTGCTACCCCGGCTTCCACGGCCCTGAATGCGAGTATGGTGAGCCATCCACACCCATCCTTCTCTCCCTGCTGGAGAGCCAGCGCCTCGGTGGCAAACTGGGCAAGTTCCCTGTGCTCCTAATGGGCTGGCAGTGATGTGTCTCTCCCAGTTGTGCAGTGTGCTGAGCTGAAGCCCAAGGGAGTGCACATGAACTGCAGCCATCCCTATGGAAACTTCAGCTACAACTCCACCTGCGTGTTTGGGTGCCAGGAGGGGTTCAAGCAGCAAGGCATGGGAACACTGAGGTGCCTGCCTTCCCAGCAGTGGTCAGCAGACATCCCCATCTGCACAGGTAGGACCTGTCAGGGGCTGGGGGTCTCAGGGATGCGGCATTGCTGCTTTAGGGGAACCAGCACTATGCGCCCAACGCTGCTCAGGGAAGCCTTGCTATGCCCCTGCCCCTGCCCTGTGTGGAAGCATCTCCTGGTGCTGCATGTGGGAGGTGATTCCCTCATGAGGCTGCAATGGGCAGAGCAGCTGTGAGCTCTGGATAAGCCCCCTGCTCTGCCTGGCTGTCCCTGTGCCTTTGCTCGCTGTCCTGAATTACACCCAGATGTCAGCACCCTGTGTGCACTAAGCAAGGGGTCTGGATGGTGTCTTTGCACCTCTGTCAACCCAGTGGCACGGTCTTCACCTCCCCAAGCCCATGCTGCTCTGACTTGGGAAGATGCTTGGCATCTTGAAGGTCCACAGAAAAAAGAGGGGCTGCTGTCCTGCAGCCAGGGGAAGGGGGTATCCTGGCAGGCCACTTTGAGCCACTTTGAGTGGGGACAAGGACCCATGAAATGAGGTTAGATATAAGCTGAGAGGGACAGAGCGTGGCAGGAAGCCACAGAGGCTGCAGGGGCAGGGAAAGTCTTCCTGTTTGTGGCTTGAGGGCTTGCAGCCAGGCACCAGGCGTCCCAGGGAAGTGCTGGGCTTTTTTGTGGGTGTGAGAGTCTTGCTCCACCTTTCCTGTGCCACAGCCTTGGACAAGGATGGGACGAGTAAAGGACTGGAGCAGACATGGGATGAAACTGGGGACCCTCTCTATTGGGAGACCCAGCAGAAGCTGTCAGGGGCCAAGCAGCATCTCTGTACATATATTCTTTAAAAAGAAAGCCTGCCTTGAAGTTAGTGTTGCAAATGATGCCTGTCTAAGGTGTGCCTGTAGTCCAACACAGTGCTTATTTTAGGCACCTGAGACCAGCAAAATTTTCTGCAGTTAAAAGCAACACTTATGGAGCTGTGATGTGATTATTCTGTAGCCAGCATCCCCAGCAGGAGCAAGAGCTGGCTCCCAATTTTGTGGAAGTCCCCCCAGGCAAGCTGGGCTCTGCCTGCCTGCTCCAGGCTTTTCAAGTTCCCAGAGGCTTGTTTTCCCAGCTCGTTGTTTTTTGTCCTGTTGGCTGTATGTATGATTGATTTTTGTTTCTTGCAAAGAATTAGGCTGGTCAGACAGTTGCCTGTGATAACAAAGCAGTGTTAGCAAGCACTGCCAGTTGGGCTTACTCCAAAAATGAGCAGAGGTTCCTACTGTGGTGAGGCTGATGGTGCTGTGAGGGCTGTGAAGGACAAGGCTGCCTGCCCTGTCTAAACTGTGCCCTGTGCCTGCCTGCAGCTGTTGCGTGCTCATTGTTGGCTGGCCCCAAAATGGGCTGGGTCAATTGCTCCCACCCACATGACATGTTCACCAATAGACACCTCTGGGAATTCTGTGGGGCACCAGACTTGCCTGTAAAACATCTATAAAAGGAAAAGTCTACCTAGGAAAGTGTTTGGTGTTGGTCTGAAAGCTGAAGGCACAGCGGATGGGGTGTGTTTCAGCTGGGCTGGGTGATGAGGGTGTTAGATGTCCTCCTGGCACTAGCCTGTGGTCGTCCTGCAGGCAGCAGAACCACTCACCCCAGTAAATACTGGGTGCTGCCCTGGCATGCAGCAAAGCACATCCTGGCCACAACCTGGGGAGGCTGGCACACAACCCTTGTAGCCATTGCCGTCATCCCATCCTGGTCCTCTACAGCCCCAAAGCCATCCCCCTGCCACTGCGACAAGGATAGAGTCAGGTCTCTGCTCCAATAAAGGGAGGTAGGCAAGTAGACTGCAGCAGCTGTGGTCCTTCATCCCAGGGCCTTCAATCCAGGGTAGTGCAAGGGATAAACAGGGCTCTTGCAGAGCAGCAATTGTGTGCCCCCCAAGCAAATCACTCGTTGGGCAGAAAAAGCATTGTAACAACTACTGTTTTTGAAGAGGTGAGTCTGGGTGAGAAAGGCAAGTTGAAGACATATCACCATAGATTTGGTTTCCTTTGACTTGGATTCAGCCCTAACCCTTAGATTTAACTTCATCTATCCTGTCTCTGAGACTTGCTCTCCTATTGCAGCCATCGCCTGCCCGGTGCTCAGAGCTCCAGACTGGGGAGAGCTGAACTGCTCCCACCTCCACGGAGACTTCTCCTTTGGCTCCACGTGTTCCTTCTCCTGCCAGACGGGGTTCGCACTCATGGGGTCAGAGAGCCGCAAGTGCACAGCCATGGGGACGTGGACAGGGGATGCCCCACGTTGTGAAGGTAGAGCTGCTGCCAGAGTGCAGGGTGTCATTTTGCCATGGGGTGACACTGTGATGTTCCCCATCCCCTTGGTCCCAGAATTTTAATCTCCCAGTTCCCAAGCTCCTGCTTGAAGTGTACCTCTTCATTCTGCAGCCATTTCCTGCCCAGTACTCAGTGCTCCAGAACGGGGAGATGTGAACTGCTCCCATCTCCATGGCAATTTCACCTTTGGCTCCACATGTACCTTCTCCTGCCGGACGGGGTTTGTGCTGATGGGGCCAGAGCATCGTGAGTGCACGGTCATGGGGACCTGGACTGGAGACATCCCAGGCTGTGAAGGTATTGCTGCTGCTTAAGCTGTCACAGGCCTCTGGCTGACCATGGAATGGTTCTCCAGTGTTGTAGTCCTTTTATTCCAACAGTTTATCCTTGCAGTCCCCAGATTCCTGCTTGAAGTGTGTCTCTGTCCTTTCAGCCGTCACCTGCCCTGTGCTCAAGGCACCAGACCAAGGAGAGCTGAACTGCTCCCATCTCCATGGGAACTTCACCTTTGGTTCTACATGTGCCTTCTCCTGCCAGAAAGGGTTTGTGCTGATGGGGCCAGACTTCTCTGAGTGCATGGCCACAGGGACCTGGTCTGAAGACACTCCACACTGTGAAGGTAGAGCTGCTGCTAGAGCTCAAGGTGTCACAGGCCTTGGGGTCACACTTGGGTTTTTCCAAGCCTCTCAGATTGAACAGTTTAGCCTCATAGTACCTAGGGTCCTGCTTGAAGTTTTTCTCTATCCTTGCAGCTATTGCCTGTCCAGTGATCAGTGCTCCAGACTGGGGAGAGCTGAACTGCTCCCATCTCCATGGCAGTTTCACCTTTGGCTCCACGTGTGCCTTCTCCTGCCAGACGGGATTTCTGCTGAAGGGGTCAGAGACCCGTGAGTGCATGGCCACAGGGACCTGGACTGGTGACACCCCACAGTGCAAAGGTAGAGTTGCTTCTCAAGGTGTCGCAGGCCTTGGAGTGACCGTGGGATGCTCTTGGATGTCTTGGTCCTCTCATTCCAACAGCTGAGCCATGTAGTCCACAGACTCTCACTTGAAATGTGCTTCTTTACCCTGCAGCCATCACCTGCCCAGCACTCAGTGCTCCAGACCAGGGAGAGCTGAACTGCTCTCACGTCCATGGAGACTTTGCCTTCAGCACCATATGTGCCTTCTCCTGCCAGATGGGGTTTGCACTGATTGGGCCAGAGAGCCGTGAGTGCACGGCCGCAGGGACATGGACAGGGGATGCAACACGATGTGAAGGTAGAGCTGCTGCTCAAGACGTCTCAGGCCGTGGGTTGACCTGGGATGTTCTTCATTGTTTTGGTCCTCTCATCCTAAGAGTTCAGCATTGCAGTCCCCAAGGTCCTTCCTGAAGTGTGCTTTTTTGCCCTGCAGCCATCACCTGCCCGGTGCTCAGTGCTCCAGACCAGGGAGAGCTGAACTGCTCCCACCTCCACGGAGACTTTTCCTTTGGCTCCACATGTGCCTTCTCCTGCCAGACAGGTTTTGCACTGATTGGACCAGAGAGCCGTGAGTGCATGGCCACGGGAGTCTGGACTGGGGACACACCACAGTGCAAAGGTATTGCTGCTGCTCAAGGTGTCACATGCCTCAGGTTGATCATGGGACCCTCTTGGTCCTCTCATTCCAGCAGTTTAGCCTCATAGTACCCAGGCTCCTGCTTGAAAGTGTCTCTCTGTCCCTGCAGCCATTGCCTGTCCAGTGCTCAGTGCTCCAGACCAGGGAGAGCTGAACTGCTCCCACCTCCACGGAGACTTCTCCTTTGGCTCCACGTGTGCCTTCTCCTGCCAGACAGGGTTCGCACTCATGGGGTCAGAGAGCCGCAAGTGCACAGCCATGGGGACGTGGACAGGGGATGCCCCCCGTTGTGAAGGTAGAGCTGCTGCCAGAGTGCAGGGTGTCATTTGCCTTGGGGTGACACTGTGATGTTTCCCATCCCCTTGGTCCCAGAATTTTAATCTCCCAGTTCCCAAGCTCCTGCTTGAAGTGTACCTCTTCATTCTGCAGCCATTTCCTGCCCAGTACTCAGTGCTCCAGAACGGGGAGATGTGAACTGCTCCCATCTCCATGGCAATTTCACCTTTGGCTCCACATGTGCCTTCTCCTGCCAGACGGGGTTTGTGCTGGTGGGGCCGGAGAGTCGGGAGTGCACAGCCATGGGGACATGGACGGCACATGCCCCACGCTGTGAAGGTAGAGCTGCTGCCAGAGCTCAGTGTGTCACTGGCCTTGGGGTGGCGCTAGGATGTTCCCCAGCCCCCTGGTCCTGACACTCTAGTCTCCCAGGCTCCTTTCTGAGGTGTGCCTCTTTACCCTTGCAGCCATCAAATGCTCAGCAGTGACCACCCCCAAGATGGGCCAGGCTGTCTGCTCCCACCCGCTTGGGGACTTCACCTTTGGCTCCACGTGTGCCTTCTCCTGCCAGAAAGGGTTTGTGCTGACGGGGCCAGGAAGCCGCAAGTGCACAGCCATGGGGACCTGGACTGGGGACACCCCACAATGCAAAGGTAGGTCTCATGATCTCACACCTGTCTGGCAGTGCTCTCTTGTAGCAGACTGCTTTCTCCAGCGCTCCAGTCTGTCGGTTCATCCCCTGGCTTCCCAGCCCAAGTATCCCTGTCTCACTACCTTCAGTCCTGTCCTCTTAATACTGCTGCTGTGCTTTATCTCCAGCCATCAGCTGCCCAGTGCTGGGCCCCCCCAGCAGAGGCCAGCTGAGCTGCTCTCACATGCATGGGAACTTCACCTACAACTCCACATGCACCTTTTCCTGTGAGGAGGGGTTTGTTCGGATGGGAGCAGAGGTGCTGCGGTGTGAGGCCACAGGGAACTGGACCAGGCATCCTCCTGTCTGTACAGGTACAGTGGGACCCCCCTGCTCCTCTAGCACTGCAGGGTGCAGCTTTCTTGCAGGAACATCTTGAATGTGGTGAGGGGCACTTCAGGGGCTGAGAAGTCCTGGCAACTTTCTAACTTGTGGGTCTGTGGATCTGTTTCAGAGGATGGTGCCTTCTTAAAGCAAGTCCTGGCTTACAGCAGTGGCACAGCCCTGACAGTAGCTGGTCTTGTGCTCTCTGGGGGACTCATTGCCATCCTTATCAAGCGCCTCAGTGACAGAGGTATGGAAACACATCCCACAGCCCACCCTAGCTTTGCCCTGAGGCTCTCAGGCCAGGTGGTTATGGAGTCCCTGGGAGGGTGGGATGATTAGAGGAGTTTAACAGTGGGACTGCCTCAATCCAAGTGTCTTATTTGCTTCAAGTTGCATGGTTATGTGGCAGTTTGTTGAGCTGATAGTGTCAGCAGCCAGCTTTGGAGGGCAGAGCCAGATAAACACCCTCACTGTGAAGAAGACAGGAAATGCTTCAGGCCCCCCCGTGCTCCATCCCATACTTCTGCTCCAGCTTCTCATGACCTTCACTAAACATCTGTTTTTTTCTTTTCTATTTACTCTATCCCCATGGACATTTCAACATCATTATCAGAGGAGAAGAAGAAGCTCCTGAACCCCACCAGGTGAGAGCCATGCCCTGTGACTCTCACAGCCCAATAGTCACTCAGATCTGCCTGTGTGAGGCTGCTTATATATGCAGTGGGAGCATCTTGTGGGCTCACAGGGCTGTGTTAACCCCTGCCCTTCATGCACTCCTGCACTATCCAAGGTGACACCCTTGTGTTTGCCCTGCAGTGACTTAGGATCACCAGGCACCTTCACCAATGCAGCGTATGATGCCAACCTGTGAGGTGAGTGCTGTCAAGACACTCACAGCACCCTGTTCAAAATTCACCTGGGCATCCATCCTCCTGGCTGGAGTGCTCCCAGGTGGGGACAACCTTGGGGACCAAAGCAAGTAACACCAGCTCTGTCTCTTCTGTGCTTCCAGCTCGCCCACGACTGAACCCCACCATGTCCTCCAGTGCTGCACGCCCAGCAGGAGCTGCTGCTGGGGCCCAGAGGGACTCCATGCCTGAAGCTGCAGCCTGGACCAGTGCTGCCTGTGGAGACTGTGCCCATGGTGCATGTACCACCTGGAGGGGAAGCTGCCTCCAGGAAAGATGGCTGGAGACCTGTCTGGGGCCTTGAGCCACTGTCTCATGTGGGCAGTGTGCTGCTTGGCCTGTGGACATTCCCGGTAGGGAATTTGGACATTCCCCCTAAGCTGCCCTATTCGTGCTTTCAGGGACGGGCTTGTGTCAGCAGGGCCCAAATAAATGCCTGTGTCTAACCAGTGTCTCTGTGTGCTTGGGAGAGGGGGAAGGTCTCCATCAAATAGTGTGGCCACCGGGACCAGGGAAGTGATTCTTCCCTACTCGGTACTGCTGAGGTTGCACCTCAAGTACTATGTCCAGCTCTGGGCCCTTCAGTTCTGGAAGGACATTGAGGTGCTGGAGCAGATCCAGGAACAAAGCTGGTGAAGGAGCTGGAACACGAGTGTGATGAGAGGTGGGGTTGTTTAACCTCAAGAAGAGGATGTTCAGGGGAGATCTGCTCACTCTCTACAACTCCCTGAAAGGAGGTCATAGCCAGCTGGGGATGGTCTCTTCTCCTGGGCAACTAGCAACAGGACGAGATGACACAGCCTTAAGCTGTACCAGGGGAGGTTCGGGTTGGATATTAGGAGGAATTTCTTCACAGAAAGGGTGATTAGACATTGGATTAGACTGCACAGTGTGGAGCCACCGTCCCTGGAGGTGTTTAAGGAAGGAAAGGCCGGATGTAGCACTCAATTGACATGATGGTGTTGGGTCTTATGTTGGGCTCAGGTCCTAACTGATTCCGTGACTCTGTGGGGTGGGACAGCGGGCAGTGCCCATGTGAGCGCCGTGCGGGCCCCGCCCCGGCCGCTCCGGCCCCGCCCCATCCCATCCCCGCCCCATCCCCGCCGGTGTCCGGCGGCGGCCGCCGTCGGGGGCGGTGCTGCCGGAAGCAGACGTGTGTTTCGGGAGGAAAGGGAAGCGATGGCGGCGGCCAAGGCTGAGTGGGAGCCGGCGGGGCTGCTGCCCCCCGTGGGGGGCGGCCTGGACTGGGGTGAGCGGGGCTGGGGATGCCGGGGCGGCGCGGGGTTCCCCGGGACAAGCCGGGCCGGCGCTGAGCCCCTTGTCTCTCCCGCAGAGGCGGTGCTGGGCGAGGAGCTGAGCGAGCTGCTGGGCGCCGCGGCCCCGAAGGACGAGCCCGACGTGAGTACCGGGAGGGGCCGGGGGCGGCGGGGGCCGGGCAGGCCCGTTCGGCCAGGGGGGTGACCCGCGGGGATCCCCCCCGGGGCAGCCCGGCAGGAGAGCGTGGTTTCCCGGCCTTCGCCCTGCGTGAGTCACTGAGATATCGATCGCTAAACAAGCTGCGGGTGTCAAGGCCGGAGATTGAAGGTGTAAAGGGGAGAGTCCAAGGCGAGAGCTGCAGGTGCCGGTGCCCAGGAGGGGCGGTGCTGTCGCCGCCCCAGGGAAGGTGAACCCCGCAGGGCAGTGCTGCGGGAGGGGAGAAGCGTGGGCGCGTTGCATCCACCGGGGCTGGGCTCTGCCACCCTGCCTGTTAGATGGCTTCGTGTTTTCTTCTTTACTGGAGGATTTTCAACGAAGAACTTTGCTTGCGACCTTATGCATTAATCCCCCGTGTATTTTACTGTCCACCTGCACATACCGCTTTTTCTTTCTCGGGGCACCTGCCTCGTGGATTCTCCATTCCATGTTCTTGCTCTCGCCTTCTCTGTGCTCACTGTGTCCTGACCCATCTCCGGCACAACAACCCCTGGGTTAGCTAAGGTAAATCTCGGGTACTCAGAGCGTTCCTACAGGTGTTGTGGAGCCACTCGCTGGAGAAAACGTTGGAACTGCATGACTGTACAAGGGAAAGGTGGTGCCTGTCAGCAGGTTGGCATTAGTTGCCTGTGTGGAGGCTCTCACTGCACTGCTCAGGCTGGGGGGTTTTGTCATTCTTCCTATCAGTGTGCTCTGATGAGCTTTCCCTCATTCTAGCTTGTAAGTAGTAACATCTATGCAGAATTTTTGAGCCTCCCTTTACAGCCAAGTTGAGAATGTAGGGGAAAAGTACACTTGCGGGACAGTTTTTAGTATGAAAATCCTTGCCGTGTATTTGTGAGAGTTGGGTAGGTCACGTTTGTATTTTTCATGCAAGTGCTCTTAAGATGCCACATTTGCAGAGAGAAATGAGACTTACAGATGCACAAGCACAAAAAAATGGGGCAAAACCCCCAATTGTTGTTCTAAAGGTCCCATGATAAATCAAATGTATGAAGTGATTTTAACCTTTTATTTTCTTGTTTGTTTTTATTTTTGTTGGAAAAGGAAATTGGCATCTGTGGCTTTAGAAAATGATGATGTCAGTTTATTCAAGTATAGGGAGACCTAATAGATACTGTTCATCAAGCCTTGAGCAAATCAGTACTTGTGTCTCTTTTCCTGATGCTAAACTGTCCCTGATGGTGCTTTTGTTTATAAGATGCTTTGAGATGTAATGATGGAAGGGCATCAAATAAATTTTTCAAGGCAGACCTGTTTTGTTTGAGGTGGTTCAATGAGTGGACTTAAAATTTTTGGTTTAGAAACTACTGATGTGGGTATTATAATTAGTGATGGTCTTAAACTGACATGCTCCTTTCCTACAGGTCTGAGGTTTAAAGTGAGCCTTATCTTGTATGTTCCAGTTGAGAATTTCTCCTTTAAAGACTTTTATCTTTGCATGCTTTAAGGCAACTGAAGTGATAGTTGTATTGTTTTGTTTTCTGGAGCTGTAAGAATGTGAACATAATGGCTGGTGGTATCAATATATCTTTCTTTTTGTCGTCTCTTTTTCTGAACTGTCATTTCAGGAAAATGATCTCTATAACTTCCATTTTGATTTGGATTTGATGTCTTGGGACTCGGACTTTTGGAATATTACAGGCCATGCTTATACAGGTAATTAATCTTCTATATTTTGCAGGTGTGACTCTTACCCCTCTGCCCCACAAGGGTGAGCTGTTACAACTTAGGGATCGTGGTAACTTATGTGGAACTCTTCCTTTCCCTGCAGCTCTGTTATGAGAAGTTGTGCTGTGTAGGGCAGGTACAACGGGCAAGGAGTGCCCTACAAGCTTAGCTGTTTAGTACCTTTAATCTCACTACGTTTTCTACTGTGCTTTGCTTCAGGAGTTAAATAGCTGGTATAGGGCAGTGTGTTCTTTACTGATCTCTCCTTACTAAAGACTTGTGCAGTAAAATTTCCTTATCTGCCTCTTGCAGATGAAAGTGTGAAGACAGAACCTTTATCACCGGCCACTTCAAACTGTTCGGTCCCTTCTCCGTCGTCTGTGGACTCTCCAGTGCAGAATGTGCCTGTATGCAGAAACCTCCATGTAACACATATAGCAACAAAAGCCCAGTGATTTACTTCTCTGACCAAATTCATGGCATAAGACAAAACCCTTTCCAACCCTTGCAAAAGCAGCTTTTCTTCCATGATGTTTTCTTACCTCTCCTTTGTGACCCACTGGAATAAGAGCATGTTCAGTTCTGTTTCCTCAGTTATGTTTATTAGCCTGGTTGCCCAACAAAATGCCTTCTAAAGGCTTCTGAGTCTAGCAGTTGCTGGCCTCTGCCTCGCATTGCTCTGCTAATGGGCAGAAGTACTATTTGGTTTTTTTAAGTGGTACTTGGCATTGACCAGGATAAAACTGCAGAACAGAGCCTTTCTCCTGTTTGCTGCAGCACCAACACAGATGTGATGAAAAGCAGATATACTCTGAGCTGCTAGTAGACACTTCTCTGTGTTTCTGAAGCATTAATCTCATGTACTTTCTGTCTGCAGGATGATATGGACTTCAGCTGTAGCTCCCAGATGTCTCCCATCTCTCTCTACGGTAAGAGCTGCAGGAGCCCTGCATCCCCCGAAGGAGATGGGGAGAAGAAACCTGCTGTCAGCACCTCTCCTCGATCTGGTATGAGAGATAGAGCTACTTTGATCCCATGGATAGTATGTGATTTACTTTGATCCTGTAGCAAGTATATGTGTTGCCTTGTATATGAATGTTTAACTAACAGACAATAGATATCCTGTCATTTCTGACTTGAATTTTTGATCAGATATGTTTGTTTTTAACCAATATTATATATGGGTAAAAAAAACCCATACCAAAAGCCATTTTATTATTGCTTGAATTCTTTATTTTATGCTTTCTGTTCTGACACTCTTTCCTTTTCTAGGAAATAATTCTGCAAAGAACCTGAAGAGGTGTAATCAGGCAGTGTCCAGACCTTTGATACAACCCAAACCCCTTTTGCCTGCTGTGCCTGAAGCTCAGGCTAACATTGGCATCCCAGCTAAAACCATCATTATTCAGACTCTTCCCACACTTGTACCACTGCCAAAGAATCAGCCAGTTGTTAACATCCAGCCAGCACCTCCTAAAGGTAGGTGAATTGTCCTGACTGAGCCAGGTTCTGGGGGTAACTTTGTCTGTTTAGGTTGGCTGATGGAATGAAATGAGGTTTGGTGCATGAAAGGGGAGGGGTAGGAGAAAAAGGGGTCCTACATGCATGACTGAAAAAGCTTAAGGCTGAGATGATGGCCTTACTCCTCTCATAGAGTCTATGAGAAACAGCCCTTACCTGGGTGTTATTTGGAACGGAAAACATTGGTTTATAATAATTCCATTATTTGGAATGGAAGACAGAGACTGTGCTGAGCTGTGGAGATAAAACTGCTGATTGGGAAAGATCTGTAGGGATCCTGGGCTGTGCTCTGCCTGTGGTGTCAGGTGGTGCATAAGGTGATTACAGTGCTGCTCTGTCATAACCAAAGGAAGGTCCAGCAGAATCAGAGTGGCTTGAATGAAGCTGGAAAGCTTGGGAGAAGTGGTAAAAGCTTGTTTTTTTGCCCGCATGAATCTGCCACAGGATAGTGGGTACATGAGTTTATGGCTTTTTAGCTCTCTAAACAGCTATATTCACAAAGAGAATGTTGTGAAATCTGCTAAAAACTAAGAGCTGTGTCAGAGGTTAGAAAAGTTGCTCACAGCTGCAAGCTGATGTAAACGAGAGGCAAGTGATTTTCTGTCCCCTGATAATTCTTCATTCCTAGAGTTGCCCTGTAACCGATTTTTGAAGTAGCTTGAGCCTTCGTTTCTGAATCCAAAGCCTTATTTCAGTCTCCAGCTGAGGCTGTGAGGACATTGCTCGCATTGCAGGAATTGTCAGATGCAGTTGCTCGTTTCACCAGCTGATGGCCGCAGTCCCTTGCGGTTGAACGCACAGGCGCTGAGGCGTGGAAGCAAAGGGAGACAAATTGTTAAGGGCATGTTTCTAGAAATCATTGCAATAGTGAAAAATTTGTCTTCGTTACTAATTGCGCTTCCATCAGGAGTTCAGCCAAATCTGCAGACACTGACATTTGTTACAAAATGCCTAAGATTGTTAGACTGCTTAAAACACAGGTCAGCACAGTCAGCGTGACCTAATTCTTATTCCTTCTGATGTTCCAGCTGATAAAATACCATCTGGAATAAGGAATGTTGGGGATAGGGAGCTTTTGGATTTAAGTGTAGTACTGTGGAGATCAGCTTCTCCTTTTCACTGAAGAAAAGTCAGGGCAGTAGTTTCTGTGAGACAGTATAGAGGAAATACTTTTGGGAAAGTATTTCCATGTGATGTATTTACTTTAACTGGTGATATGTTTAAAAATTCTATTGTGCCGCTTCCATAATGAAAACCACAAGGATCTGTTTTCATCAGTCAAAATCCCCTACACATGACAGGTTGGAGCTACCAGTTTGAAATGTCCCATTATCTTCAAAGGAGCATGAGAAATTGTATTTTACAGTCCCTTTTATAAAAGCTTAAATAAGAAAACATGGTCTTAGAGCGTCACATCCTTTATACATAAAGAAGAAAGTTGAAATAGTCTCAAATTCACCATTAAAGGATATTAAATAGGGTAAGACTAACTCATCATGTCTTTAAGACTGTGTCTGCAAAAAAAAAAAAAAAGAGAGATCTAATCCTGCACCCCATACCTAAAAGATCTTGGCACTAGGTATATTACTTCATTTTTTGCCTTCCAGAAGGTTGGGTAAATGCTGTAATACGTTGTTGTGCGTTTTGGTTGGAATGTTCAGTTGGAATGCGCTGTTTTTGAAAGCTGGCGAGGTCATCCTGTTACAAAGGATTAGAGAGACGTTGATGTGTTTTCAGACAACAGAATATTACTCAAGCACCTGCTTGAGTTAAATGTACTTGTTGGACTGAAATTTCTTGGACGTGACTGCTTTTAATTCCATTTCAAACTCTGTCAAAATTACCTCATTTTTTCTTACTGCTTTTCTTTAAGCTCTGTTCAGCTTGTGCATAAACTTTCTTGCATAAGACATTTTTTAAAAAAAATGGTCCTAGTGTGAATTGAAGCTTTAAGCTAAGTTTTGAAAGTGTAACTCGGATTGTTCTTTTTTGTTCATCTTCTGTCTATGCTATTTTGTATCAGTCTGTATAGTATGAGTCAATTCTGTGTAGTAAGTTTTCTGTTGAATACAGCAATAAAGTAGGTATGGACAAAAGGGAGAAGGAGGATTGGGGCAAGCTGGCTAAGTTATTTGAAAAAGTTGTCCAGAGTGCTTCAAGTGTTAGCAATACTGAATTGAGTAATGTTTATAATAAGTGTTGAATTTTATTAACTTTGAAGAGCTTTTGGGAGAGAGTTTATTTGATCTCTTTAATATGTGTAATTTTGGTTTGTAGGACGGATTAAGAATCCTGCAAACTTTCAAACTTTTTTTTTTTCCCCCCCCATTCCTATTCTGTGGAATATACTAGTGGATTTGAGATAATTTGTGGAGGGCAGGTGGGGAAGCAAAGACTTTCTACCTCCTCTATCAGCATGCCCCTACAAAGTGACGGTGTACAAATCCATTCCATAGGTGCTGAGCTCTGCTGGTTGTTCTTGTGTTCCAGGTCAATCCGTGGTGCTCCCCCAGCCCGCCGTGGTGCAGCTTCAGGCTTCTGGGGTGCTTCCTGCTTCCCAGCCAGTCATTGCTGTCACTGGAGGGACCACACCACTTCAAAACCACGTGGTGAATGCGTTGCCTCCAGCTGCTGGAAATGGCTCAACAAGTGGGAAAATACTGGTGACTAAGCCCTTGCTTCAAAGCACCACACCAGCAATGGGGCTGGACGTAAGTTCTGACTGTGTGTGATAACTGATAACCAAGGCTTGGAAACAGCTCTCAGTTACCTATCGTGTAATAGGTATTGTGGCATTTAATGGGATCACCAGATCCCTTTGGAGTCTCAGGGAAACTCTTAATAAGATTTCTAAGAGTAAACAGGGAATCTGGCAGCTTGGCACAGAACAGGGATGAGCAGCTTGGTATCTGCTGGCCTGCCTGGAGTTGCAGACCAGGTATGCAAGCGTAGTGGTAGAAGACAATGATGATACATTTTTTCCATCATTTGTCTTCTCAAGTACAAGCTCTTAAGGTCTCTTACAAACAGGAAGATATATCTGATTTTTGATTAGTGCTAAGCCATTTTTCGAATCCATACAATAAAAACACTCCTTTTGAAGTAGATGAATTGGATATGTCACTGCTTAATTCTTTTTCCATCCCCCTTTATCTTACCAGATTTTACTTACGATTTTTAGAAACTTCAGGTATTGAGTTTCATATGAGCCTAATCTCTTCAGGCTCCCTTCTGGTCACATACTGTATGAGCAGAAAAGGTGTAAGCTCTCAACAATCCCTGTGCAAATTAGGAAGCTTTTGCATAGTAGCTCACAATAAGCAATAGGTGTAAACAGAAGAAGCTTTTGAGATGTGTGGGGTTTTCTTCCCCCCCTTCAGCTTTGACACGTTAACTAGATAGAGAGCTGGGTGTTAACTTGATTTAGTTGCTAGTAATTTGGAGCTGCTTCGGTTGCATTTTGTTGTCCAAAGAAGGCATGGTTGTGAAAAGTACCAAAGCTTCTTGATTGTGGCTTTTAAACTCTGAGTGTTGTTCTTCAGTGTCATATTCCAAAAGCCATTGTGAGCTAAGAGTCCCATCACGTCTCTCAGTGGAAGGGAGAAAACACTGGTGTCCATTCACATGGAATTTTACTGTATTAGCCTATTAGCAGTGCAGGTCATTGTGTGTCACAGGCATGTGCCTTCAGCTTCTTTGGAGGGATGTTGCTGTACAGTTTCCTCATGTCTGAGAATTGCCACTCGTGCTTGATGTTAAATTTTCCTCACTAATCGTGTTGGTGTGTGGGCTGCATTTTATAATGAAAAACAATGTGCTACAAATAATTCAGGAGCCAAAATACAATGAAAACTTGATTTTGAATTCACTAGAAGCTAACAAAGGTCTGACAGTAGACAGTTAAGAGCACTGCATTTTTAAATGGTATTTGCCTACTATACAAAGCCAAACTGAAGAGACCTATCAGCAGTCATTTGGTTTGTGATTTCCTGTAACCAGGACTAACATGGCACCTTGCCATTGTCTGAGGTAAAGGGTTAATTGACAAAACCCACTTGCTGTCGTTTTACTCGATATACACACCCATGACAGTCACTGGTCAAAGGTGTAGCTGGGGTAAAGATCAGCTGCTCGTTTTGAAGGATGGTTGTGTGGGTATTTCCACCCAAAGCCGTTTTAGGGCAGCAGTTTTAAGGCTTGTGAAATACTGCACATCTTACCTGCGTCTGTTGAAACGTGAAGGAACAGTTGCAGATGCTCTTTGGCAGCTACTGTGAAAAAGTGCTTTGAGAAAGGACAAATGCTTTGGGATTCAGCTGGCGCCAGCAGGGTTAAAACATCCCGCAACTGCCTCAGACACCATATGTGGCGCTCAGAACTGCACAGATGTAGCTGTCATTTGAGCTCTGCAACACGTGTTTTTGTTTGCTAATCTAAGCAGATGTTGCAGGATAAAAAGAAACACTGCAGGACTTTCTTTTGGGCTTAGGAGGGATAAACTGTTGGCTTAACACTCAGCCCTTGCAGTGCGTTGCGCTGAGATGGGCCGATAGCAAGCTGTGCCCCTCGTGGTGCATGTCCTGGTGGCACACGTTTGTGCAGCCTGCCAGCCGTGGGGAGGTGCCAGGCTTTCTGTGCAGTCACTGCTCACTGGAAAACAACTTTCCACTGGGAAGTTGAACAAAAGAAATGCTGCCTAAGCAAGCTGCTCTTCCGGTTGAAGGAAAGAGGCTCTTAACGAAAAGAAACAGATTGCCTTTCCTGTTGCAGTGAAATTATAAGAGGGCATAAACAGTAGGTGTGTGAAGGAATTCAGTTTAATTGTGTGCTTATAGGGCCTTTCTCTCCCATTTCCTCTTTGTGGTGAGAAAGGATTTAATTCTTTCCCCCAGTTGTCTTGATAAAAAAAATGCTGAAAATCTAGAAGAAATTAGATTATGAAAAATTGCTTCAGCATAGGTGTGGATTTCTATTGAAATATTTTTCTCTACTGTACATTGTGTAATATTCATATGAAATGAACTCATTAGGCAAGTTGTGTTCTGTGGAGTTAGAGACAAGAAAACCCAGAACTTCCATGAGAACAGACAAAAAACTTGTATAGGTTTTGCATTCCTGCATTTGAGATGCATCTTATAAGACAGCAGCTTTTGTAAGCCAAGTTAAGAAGCCAGCCAATGCAAAGTTGAAATGGTTTGTACTTTCAGCTCTACATTAACTTTCCCAGTGTTTGTACAGAAAACTCTTTGGAGTGTGAGAGATGTTCTTACTGCCTTGTGCTAAAAGTATGGCTTGCGTTGGAGGGGAGGTTAAATTTTACTCATAATTGGGTTTAGTTTGGAAGTAAATTGAGGTAGAAGTGTGGGGTTTTTTTCCATAAAGTGCATGGCTCTTCATAAGACCTCTGAAGTATGAGGACAATCTGAATCTGGTTAGTCCTGTACGAAGCAAGGATCTGCAGTGAACCTTTCCGTTCTCCATATTTACAACATTCTTATGTGCTAATGGTGGTGTTGTTTTAAAGCTAGGAAGCAGAAATTGCATCACTGATTACTGTTTGATGTGAAGGCAAATGTTTTCCCTCCCATGGTCTGTGTTTCCTGAGGACCAGAAGTTACTATTTTGAGTGGAAAATTAATACAACACAGCTTAAAAAGTGGGAGGCTGCAAAAGAAGTTAGCAGGGGTGTTTGCTGCTTTTAATCTTAGTTCAGCACTTGTGCAAAGCAATGTTGCTCAAGCGGACTGACTGTATAAATTAGTTCCTCTCTCTTCTGATTATCAAAGTGCTCAAGCAGGGGGCATGTTGAGCTTGATGCCAGGCCAGCTTATTGCTGTACTGCTTCCACATTCAAGCATTCTTGCACCATTTCACTCACTCAACTCTTTCCATTTCCTGCATCAGATTTAGGTGGGATTGGGTGTGTAGTTGAGGCTTATTTCCCAGGAAAAGCCAGACAAGAACTAGAAGCTTGACCAAAGACCATAAATTTTTTAGGGATTGTGAATTAAAACAAACACCCTGTGAAACATAGATGTCAGTGTCCGAAACAGCAACAGATGTACCCTGGATGTACTCTTGGTGTACAGGCGCTGCACTGGTGCTTTAACACCATGTTTTCTTCAGGGAAGCATGTTGATTTGCCAGAGGCTCCAGACACTTAATTAAAAGCTATCCAGTAATGAGTAATCCCAAGCAGGTCTGCAAACAAGAGTGGATGTAAACAATTTGGTCTTCTCTGTTTGACTTTGTTATGCAAAACCTCTTTATAAAAAGAGGAATGTAACTGCTTGTTCGGAATATCTCACAACTCGAGCCAAAGCTGCTGCACGAACTCATTCCTTATTATTTCATCTATGAACAGTTTTAAGTGATCCTGGCCCCAAATTGGTGTGTTCTATACACTGCAGTTCTTGGCTAGCCCAAATGGTTTTTTTTTTTTGTCCAGTTTTTATATGTCTGCTGAAGTTTTTTTTTATGTTGAATGTTGTAGTACTTAAAAAATTCAAGACAAAGGTTAGTGTTAATGAAAATATGTTCAAATCTTTTCATTCTCCACTCTGCTAAAGAGAGAAAATGGAGTAAGAACAAACAGCTACACCTTCACAGACTTTTGTTGGTGGCGGCAGACTAGACATATAATAAATGATCTTTCTGAAAAGCAATTAGACCAACATGGAGGCAGCCCAGAATGTTAATGCACTATAACATGCTTTCTTAGTTTTTGTCACCAGCCTGCAGCATCGTGAAGAAGAATGTCATCTTCAGACAGCCTGTAGCCACTTTTTTTTGCAGACATCAAAGCCCTAGAGCAACATATTGTCTGTGTGCAGGTATATACAAGGAGGGAGTTGGAAAGCTGTGGTTAAGGTTCTTTACAAAGCCAGGCCTTAGCCAGAGCACGCTGTCTGAGTCAGTTAACGTTACTATTCTGTGACTTGTTATTTTTTCCTAGAATAATACTTCTGGAATTGTTCTCATCTGTTTTTCTTTAACTTTCCTGCTGTGATAAGTACAGGTCACTCCAGTGCGTGTGTTGGCAGCTGCTGGAGGATATTCAGGTCTCTGTAAGATAGAGCATTTGGTTATCTTTCAGTGTAATTGTCATTAAGGCACGTCCAGTTGTAGCTTAATAATGGGATGGAAGTCTTCTGTTCTTAATGAAAACAGAGTTGCAGTTGCTAGTCTGTGAGGGAGAGGAAATCAACGGAGTAGTGTCTAAACTTAATATTTCAAGTAGTTTTGTACAGTTCTGCAGTATCCATCATTGTTATCCTTGTCAGCAGCAAGATGCTTTCAGTCAGGGTCATCCCACTCAGTGAAAACCACAAAATGAGTAAGTGGTAAAAGATGATGGAGTGTTCCTGCTTGGGAAAAAAAATCAGCCACCAGGACTTCTGGAGGATGGGGAGGGGTTACTTTGAACTGTCCCAGTCTGGTCTTGCAGACTGAATGCCTGCTAGTGGTTAGAGGGAATTATGTGCTCTCCGGGAGTATATTTGTTGGTTGAGCTTCATCCTGAAGGAATCCAGTTTGTGTGCTCTTTCAGAGACTGTTCTATCATGTGAACCAAAGCACATCAAGTAGAACAATCAGGAAATGTGCATCAAAGTCACACTCCTGATCTGAATTAAAATGTTAGTGTAGATGCACCCAGAGACTGCGTTTAAACTGCCGTGTAAGTGCTTGATACACGTAGAATATGCAATCTGGGGCCAGCAACAGTATTCAAAAGCTCAAAAACTGTATAGCATAGGTGGAAAAGGTATATAAACAGATGTAATCAGTGTGGAAATGGCTTCCATGCAAAATAGACTGTAAAACTGTAGAACTTCCCTGTTAAGAAAGGAGGTGACTGGTTGTAGCCTATAGAATGGTGCGCGGTGAAGTGAAGGTGAATGACATTCTTGCTGTCTTGCAGACCTGAAGATACATATTGTCTGTCTTTGTGGTTTGATTGATCAATCTGCGGCTCAAGTATATGTTTTGTGTCCCCTATGCATAGGAGGTTGGGAATGCAGGAAAAAGCAGGCAGTGCAGGGCCCATTTTCATTATCCGTGAGCTATGACTGAGCGGTGTACTGTGTGCTGACCATTCCAGCTCATTTGAAGGAGAGTGTGAGAAACTATCTGTGCAGACTTCTGACGAAGTGGAGAGGCAGAAATTATGCATGAATTAGAGGCACTTGCAACTTGTGAGTTGTTAACAGGCCTGTGTGTTGTCTGTTCAGGTCAATGTCTTGAGACGGCAGCAGCGCATGATCAAAAACCGTGAGTCGGCCTTTCAGTCACGCAAGAAGAAGAAGGAATACATGTTGGGACTGGAGGCGAGGCTCGAGGCAGCCTTGCTGGAGAACGAGAAACTCAAGAAAGAAAACAGCACACTGAAGAGGCAGCTGGATGAAATAGTATTAGAGGTAAGAGATTGTGATGGAAGTCTGACTTTCTGTCAAGACAGTTGTTCAGGTGGAAGGCGCTAGAACAGAATCGTGGAAATGTTATGTGGAAGACCTTTGAAGTTTTCTAGCCCAGCCTCCCACTCCAGACACGGCTTTCACCAGCTCTGGGTCAGGACAGCTGTCACATAATCTGGTTGACTTTTAATTGTTTACTCCATGGTGTTTCTTAAGTTTTCACTGAGAAGACAGACGGGGTAGAAGCTGAATATAATGTACAAACAGAAGTTTTATTTTTAACTTGTCCTGGCATGAATTCATATATAATTAGGCAAATATAAATCTAAAAAGCAAGCATCATTTGGTGTATTTAGCTTCTGACATATGTTTGCATATCTGTGCCCCTCTTTTACTGCATGTCTTCTGATTTTTTTCCTGTCTAGAACCAGAAGCTCAAAGTATCGTCTCCAAAGAGAAGGACCCTGTGTGTGATGGTGATACTGGCTTTTATAATGCTCAATTATGGTCCATTGAGGTAAGCTGCTTAGAAATTCCTCTTTGCATAGCAGGTTTTCTGTTCTGCAATTTTTGTTTGAATTGTTAACACAGACAGCAGTGTGTTTTAAAGACTGGAGCTTGAAGTCTGATTTCTGTCCTTTATTTTTCTCCTGCTTAAGGGAAGATGTACCTGTATAGTGGTTCTTCTTTTGAACTCCTCCTGGCAACAAGAGCTAGATCTTGTACTTCTAATTTCTTTTGGTTTGGCATTTTATTAATCAATGCAGCATACAGCAGTTTATCTGCTTGATTTATATCTGAAGACATTAAGAACTGTGTTTATAATCCTTTTAGGAAAAAAAGTTACAGACTTCGAGAGCTCATTTGGTCATTTATACCTGTGCTCATTTCAGTACCTCTGAGTTGAAGCTGCATTAGTATCCAGGGAGGAAATCCCTCTGCATGTTCCAGTGTTTTCCAATCCTGACCTTTAGATGTGTCTAGCTGCAATCTCCCTCGTTAGTATGAGCCCTGTGTTACTTGTCTTCTGGATTTGGTGAAGAGGTTTTTCCGTCTCCTTAATTAGTTGAAGTGATAATCAAAAACCTCTCTTGAACTGTTATCAGTGGGGCATAGGAACCAGAGAGCAGGAGGGAAATGCTGCATTACTTCCCAGGCACTTAAAAAAAAAAAAAAAATCTGTGGAAGAAAGGAGAATAAAAAGCAGTACTTCTTGCACATACCTGTTTATTTAATTTGACTTTGGAACATAAAGTCTTTTTATACGAAGCAGTTCACTTTTTCAAAAGGGGATAAGGTTTCAGTAGATTCTCAGTCAGCAGTGTCTCCATTTGTTGTCAAAACCCCAGTCAAACCAAAGGAATGGAATGGGATAAATATGGAGGAAGACTTTTTTTCTGACTGTGATAAATTTTTAGAATGTTGGTGTTCGTATTTTTAATAATATTAGCAAATCTGCTAAAGCTGAAGTTGCTTGTGAAGTATTTGCAGTTATTGCAAATACTGTGTATCTCAGGCAGTGAAATACAGCTGATAATTTTACTTTGATATGGATAAGGTAGACCATTTCTTAATACATTTAGGGTCTGTATTATGATGTTTTGACTACCAGGCAGAAAAATCAGCTTCCAGAGATGAAGTGAGTGATTGATTTGTACATCCCATCTGCATTTCAGATGTTACCACTCACTTGAGAGAGGTGCTTGGTGAGAACTATTGGAATTGGTTATCCTTCTGAAGCTGGGGGAAATTCTAGTTGTCTCTGCATTACAGTGAGGTGATGGAATGCATGAAACTCTTGTTAGTAGTAAAATGCTTGGGAACACAGAGAGATGGATGGGAAGTCTTTTACCGCAGTGCTCTAAAGCTCCTGGGGCAGCTTCTCTACCCCCAGGAATGAGTAAGCTGTTGAGTTTGATGGCAAGGCACTTCTGTCAGAGTAGGCTGAAAGGTCAGCTTGTGTTCAGATCTTTGCAACAGTCAGTAACTATAGAAATGTGAG